>NC_090440.1:828614713-828914713 GCF_031143425.1 Pleurodeles waltl | reverse complement strand
CCTGGGACTGGGCTGCCCAGACTCCATGAGGGCAGAACCCTGTCTGAGGGGTGGCAGCAGCAGAAGCTGCAGAGAAAACCCCTGAGAGCTGGTTTGGCAGTACCGGGGTTCAATAGTGGAGCCCCCGGGATGCATGGAATTGTCTCCCCAATACCAGATTTGGAATGGGAGAGACAATTCCATGATCTTAGACATGTTACATGGCCTTGTTCGGATTTACCATTGTGAAGCTACATATAGGTATTGACCTATATGTAGTGCACGCGTGTAATGGTGTCCCTGCACTCACAAAGTCTGGGGAAATGGCCCTGAACTATGTTGGGGCACTTTTGCTAGTGCAAGGATGCCCTCACACTTAGTAACTTTGCACCTAACCTTCAGCAAGTGAAGGTTAGACATATAGGTGACTTGTAAGTGACTTAAGTGCAGTGAAAATGGCTGTGAAATAACGTGTGCGTTATTTCACTCAGGCTGCAATGGCAGTCCTGTGTAAAGGTTTGTCTGAGCTCCCTATGGGTGGCAAAAGAAATACTGCAGCCCATAGGGATCTCCTGGAACCCCAATACCCTGGGTACCTAGGTACCAGATACTAGGGAATTATAAGGGTGTTCCAGTATGCCAATTGAAATTTGTAAATGTAGTCACTGACAAATTTAAAGGCAGAGAGAGAGCATAAGCACTGAGGTTCTGATTAGCAGAGCCTCAGTGACACAGTAAGCACTACAGACCACACACACATAGGCCACAAACTATGAGCACTGGGTTCCTGGCTAGCAGGATCCCAGTGAGACAGTAAAAACAAACTGACATACACTCACAAACAGGCCAAGAGTGGGGGTAACAATTCTAGAAGGAGGCTACCTTCTCACATACCCCCATTTTTGTTTTGTCATCCTGTCCTTATGTGCATTAGCAGCATCTGGCGGAGGAGCAGAGGCACCGGTGACGGAGGGAGCTGCATCCCACAGGACCCAGGAGGGCACCAGTGGGACGGAGGGCAAGGGGAGACCATGGCGGGGACTGGAGGGGACAGTTCGGACACGGATACCTCCTCTGATGGAAGCTCCCTGTTGGTGGCGGACACCTCTGCGCCCACCCCAGCTACAGGTACAGCCACCACCCGTGTACCAGCACCGCCCTCCCAGCAGCCCCTCACTGAGTTGCCCGTGCCCGCTCACCCAGGAGAGTGGGCATCTCCTTCGCCCCAGGCACCTCAGGCCCTGCCCCAATTAGCCCTGCTACCCTAAGTGAGGAGGCTATCGACCTCCTGCGACACATCTCTGTTGGGCAGTCAACCATTGTGAATGCCATCCAGGGGCTGGCAGCCCAAATGCAACAGACCAATGCATTTCTGGAGGGCATTCACACTGGCTTGGAAGCACAACCGAGATCAATCCAGGCTCTGGCCTCCTCTCAGCCATTGACCCTGTTTCGACCCTACCCCCTCCAACTTCCTCTACCCAATCCCATTCCCCTCAACCCCATCCTATTCCAAGCGCACAGGCAGATGAGCATGCACACAGGGCAACACACAAGAGTGGTACAGGCAAACACAGTCACCACACAAACACCATCCAGATGCAGACCTACCAACATCCACTGCCTCCACTGTGTCCCCCCCTCCTCCACCTCCCTCCCAGTTCCGTCTACACTCACACCTGCATGCACTACATCCTCATCCACTACCACCATCACCAGCACACCTAGCAGAACACACACCTCACTGGCAGACACCACCCCAACAGCCATGCACAAGTCCCCTGTGTCCTCTCCAGCTGTATCTGTGCCCCACTCCCAAAGTACAGAAATTCAAGCACCCATCCACCCAACAGCCATCCACCTCACAAAAGCATCCAGCCCATGCACCTGCACCCAAACACAGTGGACACCTCCTACAATCCCTCCCTCTTTCTCGACTCCCAAACCTTCTCCCTCTTCCCGCCCCAATGTCCCTAAACAGCTTTTCCTCTCCACCATTGACCTCTTCCCTACCCCTCCCACCCCCCTGTCCTTCACGTCTGGCCAGGGTGGCTAAAATCCAGGCAAGCACCTCTGCCACCCAGTCCACGGGCACAGTAGGGTCCACAGCAATTTGTGATGGGAAAGGATCACGGGCACCAGGCAGCCACACAGAAAGGGTGCCTGCCCCAAGTGCTGCCAGGATGGGCAAGGAGCCCTCCCCAGCTGCTGCCATGAAGGCCAGGGAGCAAACCCCAGCTGCTGCCAGGAAGGGCAAGGAGCAATCCCCAGGTGCTGCCAGGAAGGGCAAGGAGCAATCCCCAGCTGCTGCCAGGAAGGGCAAGGAGCAATCCCCAGCTGCTGTCAGGAAGGGCAAGGAGCAATCCCCAGCTGCTGCCAGGAAGGGCAAGGAGCAATCCCCTGCTGCTGCCAGGAAGGGGCCTGCACCAGGAGGCAGAAAGGACAAGGGGCCTGGTTCTGGGACTCAGTCGGAGCCCCCACCACCAACCATGGTGGTGCAGCCATCCGAGGCTACAGGGGATGGGCTGGAGCTTCCCCCCCACCACCACCACCATTACCACCAGCGGGCAGCCGTCCGAGGCTGAAGGGGATGGGCTGGAGCTTTCCCTCCCACCACCACCACCAGCACCACCACAAGCACCACCACCACCAACAGTGGGCAGCCATCTGAGGCTGCAGGGGATGGGCTGAATCTTCCCCCCACCACTTCCAGCAGCAGCACCACCACTGAGCAGCAGTCACCGCCAGCGGACAGTGTAGTCCTGCGGCCATGGGCTGCTGTGCGGCCTGTCCCCTGCAAATCCTGTGGGTATGACACCCACCTTGAACTCACCAAGATCTGCATCACGGGGCTCTATGCCCTCTCCAGAACCAGTGGAGAAGCCACCGACTCACCCCTTCCTCCCCAGGATGAAGATCACAGGGCACGATGCCTCCTCCAGAACCAGTGGAAAACCACCCACTCACCCCATCCTCCCCAGGTTGAAGATCACCGGGCACAATGCCCCCTCCAGAACCAGTGGAGAACACACACACTCACCCCATCCTCCCCAGGGTGAAGATCACAGGGCACAATGCCCCCTCCAGAACCAGTGGGAAAGACACCCACTTGAAAGACTGTTGCCTTGCAATCCCCAGGACAGCGCACAGGGCATGTTGCACCCTCCAGGACCAGTGGTGGTGTTCCGTCTGCCGGCTGAGGTGCCCCCCTCTTCCTCGTCCCCCTGAGGTACCTGCCTATTTTCGAACTGATGCCCCTGCAGTGTTCTCTCTGTGTTGGAGCAGGTGACAAGTGGAGCCTTGGACTTTGTAATGTGGCCCTGTGGCCCACGCACATTGAGACTTGTGCATATGTATATACTTTTAGATTGGATGTACGTATTTCTGCTTTATTTATATTATTACGCTCACTTTCATCTATTCCTGTGGTCCTTGCATTATTCCTGAGAGATACGGGGTAAATATGCTATGTTATGTTACTGCATCTGCTTGTGTGTATGAGTGTGGGGATGTGTGTGTGTGTGTGTGTGTGTCACTCTCTCCCCCTCCCTTCCCCTGTGTGCTAGGCGGCTGTAGTCACCGTGGTCGTCTTCTCCGTCGTTGGTGTTCGTGGGGAAGATCTGCAGCTCAGGCTCCATGGTGGCGTGGTACTTCCCTGAGTCTCCAATGTTGAGTCGTTTCCCTTCTGTGCGGTGTTCCTGCCAACCTTTTGATGTCATTGGTACCGCTCCGGAAAAGGTGGTGGATTGGGCTGTCATAATACAGTGGGCGGAACATTGGCTTCCGCCTGGTTGTAGGGGGCTACTGCCGTGGTGTCTGTTGATTCCGCCCTGTCAGTCGGTGTGGAAAAGTGGCTGTCTGAGCTCTTTCCGCCATGGTCATAATTTGGCGGTATTTACCGCCAGCCTGTTGGCGGTATTACTGCCGCTTTATCACCAACCGCCAGGGTTGTAATGAGGGCCATTGTCATTTACAACACCAATATCTCAAACTCTCACAGATGTGAGACCTAATGCTTTTTCTGAGTGCTTACTCCTTTTGCCTCATTCTGTTGCTGCTTTCTCCCTCCTCCCCCTCCCCTGTTTTTTCTGAGTACTTTCTCCTGCTTTTTGCCTCCTTTCTCTGTTTATTTCTTTTTTTCCCCTATTCCTGCCTGCCACCTGCTTTCCTGCCTCCCGCCTCACCCCGTCCACCACCTCTTAGCAAACCCTCCCTCCTGCCAGGACCTACATAATGGAGGCCGCACAGAGTCAATGGCGCCCCTAAGGCAAGCCCGTCCACGCCTGGACCGTGGCCAACGCTAGGACCCCTATCTCTTCTACCCCATGAAGATACATTGCTGCTGACCTCCAAGCCCTGGACCCCGGATGCACCTACAACCACTACTACCACTCATCTCTACATACCACCAGGCACTGCCACCTCACCTTCAGCACTGAAGCAACCAACACACCTGACACATCAACCAAGACCACCACAACACAACTCTTGTGCATCCTACTCAATGCACGTTTAATAATTAACCACTCTACCTAGGTCTGGGACACCATCTCCCTCCCTCACTCCAGATGTCATCTTTCTCACAGAAACTTGGCTCAACCCCAACTCCGTAACAGACATCACCACCACCATCCCCAAAGGTAACAAGAGAACACACCAGAACCAAACAAACAAGCATGGAGATGGAGTAGCCATAATCTACAGGACCACCATCTGCTGCATGACATCCCCTGACGACCCAACATCTATAACGGAAAACCTCAACTTCCAACTCCACACAGACGGAAAAAGCACTATCAGAGGCATCCTCTTACAGACCACCAGGACCACGCCCCTGCTTCTGCAATGCCATCCCAGAACTAATCGCAAGCACTCTACTCTGAGCACATATTTCTAGGGGACCACAACATCCACCTCAATGCCAGCTCCGCTGACCTCCTGGAAAGCTTGAGCAACATCGGCCTCAAGCAGCTTGTCACCAACCCTACTCACATCACAGGACACATGCTCAAACCCATCTTCAGCGACAGTTTGGTGCATCCACACCGCACACTTGGTCCGAGCACCACAGCGTACACTTCACCATCTCCTTACCCACATACCCCAGCACCTTCGTTCCACCCTCTCCCAATCCACGTGAAGAAACTGAAAAAAGGTACCAGAACGCCAGTGGAACGACACTCTCTGCTCTCACCTAACAGACTCTACAATACCCTGAACAAGCAGCAAAGAGCTTTTCCCGGTGGATCACAGAATCCACCGATGCCATAGCCCCCACGAAGACAGCCAAGGTCAAAGAACAAAGCAAAAGAGCAAGTTGGTTCACCTAGGAACTGCACTCCTCCACCGTCAGGGCCACCCTTAATAAGTACCATGGCCTCCTGAAAGAAACCAAGAAGACCAAGCTAGCAGACCGCATCAAAGCCAGCACAAACAACAGCAAAGAACTCTTCGCCATCATGAAGGAGTTCACCAATCCCACAGCCACCGAGAACTGCATCACTCCCTCCCAGGAACTGTGCTACAACCTCACAGACTTCTTCAACGACAAGATCTCAGCTCTCTACAAAAACGTTGAAAGCCAACCCTCCAACACAGACAGCATCAACTAGCTGACATACACAAACACCAACCCAGAACACCTTCTCACTCACTGGGAACTCCTCACCATGCAAGCAACTATCTCCATCATGAACTCCGTACACTAGGGAGCAGCCACTGACTGTTACCCCTACCACATCTTCAACCTTGGAAGCAAGACCATTGGTGATGAGCTCAGGAACTTCCTTAATACCTTCATCACCATGGCCTACTTCCCGGAGGTCTGAAAACACACTGAAGTGAGGCCCCTCCTGAAAAAAACATCCACCAACCCAAACAGATTCAAGGGCTCCCAGCCCATCTCTCTTATCCCATTTCCAGCAAAAGTCCTCGATCAAGCAGCAACCCGCTCAACCCCTAGAAGGCAACTGTGGGAAACTGGCACTTTGTTGCAATTACCCCCCAACACCTCCCCTCCCCCGCCGCCCTAACCACCACATTTTTGTCTGGTGTCTGGATGCAACTTGGACTGGAGTGCACTGGGATCCTTCTAGCCAGGTTCCCAGTGCCAGTGTTCTTTCCCTAAAAATTGCAGAGGTAATTGGCAGCACCTTTAGCTGCCACTATATGTCCCTAGTAAATGGTACTTAGATTACCAGGGCAGAAAGTGCTAAGGGTAGGCCCCTGAGGGCAGCAGCACTGATTGTGCCACTGTCTAGGGCCGTGCATCCAGATGCTCCCAGCACTGCCCTTGCGAGTGTCCTGTTGCAATCCTAAAATGCAAATTCAAGATGGCACACTGTCTGTGTGCCCTGTCCACGATACACTGCATGCAATATAGGTAAGCCACCCTTCTGGCAGGCGTTCCAGCCCTAAGGCAGGGTGCACTAAACTGTATGAGATGGCATAGCTCCATGTGCAATATGCCCTCACTGTGTCCTTTCCAAACCTGGGACATAGTGAGTGAACAGAGCAGCCATTTTAAATGCATGTGCTGGACACTGGTCAGTACGGATTTCACAGCTACGTGATGGCCATTCTGAACCCTGGGTTGTTTTGATTTAAACATCTCAGATTGACAAATCCAAACTGGTAACAGTGTTGGATTTATTATAAATTGTACCCAGGGGTAACCTTGGAGGTGCCCCTTGCAAAAGCTAGCTACACTGGGATGGTGACTGGCCGGTACCAATCAGCCTGCCACCTCTAGACACAAGACTGAACCCCTGGGGTGAGAGCTCCTGCTCTCTGTGATTCAGAACAAAGCCCTTCCTGGGTGGAGGTGCTAACGCCCCTTCCCTCAGGAATGTGCTTTGCCCTGCTGATTATCTTCAAAGGGCTTAACCCCCTTGAAACTCAACTCCCAGGCCGCTGCTAGCAGCAGATTGCCACCCTGTTGCAAGCCCCCACATTTAGCAGAAGCAACAATGGGAAAACCAAACAAAAGATAGGAGGAGTGGCCCCACCTAGTCTGCACCACCCCTCAAGGTGTTGCATGTGAGGTGATCTCCCCATTTAATTTTCCTCCATCTTGGTTGGAAGGAAAATGGCCAATTAGGGGTACGGAGGTGACCTCTACCCACAGGAAGTGATCACTTAGTGGGTGTAGCCACCCTAAGGTAAATGTCCCATTGGCCACTACCAGGTATACAGAGTATTTAGTGTGCAACCCTAGACCAAGGATTGGACAGACAGAAGACTAGCAAAAAGAAGCTCCAAAGCACAAGAGCTGTGGACCTGCTGCACAAAGAAAAGGTGCTAAACCCTGCATGCTTCACCCAGGACCCAACAATCGCTGCTGAGGAGCTGCTGGACAACTGGAAAGACTCTAAAGAACCCCAGAGGACCTCCAGGCTACACAAATTGCCAGAGAACTCCCTCCAAAGTGGAGGTACCACTCTAAAGCCACAAGGAACCAACAAGCAAGTGAGGTCAACTTCACTAACTCCAGACCTGGATGCCACAGCTGGACCAAACTTCACACCAACAACCGCAAGGACATATCCTTCCAGTGTGCCAAGATTGATGGCACTATGCCCTCTAGTGAATGAACCATACAAGTTCCCTGGGTATTGGTCACCTAGTTTCGGACATTCTGAAAAACAGTTCATCTGGGACTGTAAAAGGACCAGAAGGAAGTCCCAGGACTTCAGAAACAACCCAGACCTCCTGCCAGAGTGTCCCCGTTGTCCTGCAATTGACCCTTGACCCTACTTACCTCCTGTTTCTGAATGCTCCTTGAAGCACAGTTCCTGGATCGCCAACTCGCTCTGCATCCAGCCGCCTTGTGGCCTGCATCGAAAAACCAGCTGTGTGCTAAGAGTCCCCACCCCTTGCGACCTCGACACTCCAAGGGGACCCCCATGATCGATCTTTAAAATTGACTATTCAGACCTTTTCCAAGTAGTGTCCTGCAGTGGCCAAAGACCAGCTCCAGAGACCTTCTCCCGCTGGAACTGGGAGCAGCCAAACTTCTGCAGCTGACCCAAAGTGGCAATCGACGTCCTCAACCAACCTGCAAGAGAAGAACTTGGTAACTGCTCTGCCTGTTTTTATATGTATTTTTAAATATGGTCCACCATTCCTATGGTGTGTAATTATGCACAAAAAGATTATTTTTTATTAAACTTCAAAAATTCACATCTCAAAGTACTTACCCAATCTTGATAATCTTGGTCTTAAAACTTTCATACAAAAGTTTTATAATTGGTCTGCAGTTATTCCTTTGAGTGTGTGAGTTGCAGGATGGATGCTGAACCCACACCCCCAGCCATCACCCTCAACGCCTGGACCCACATCAACACAGAAGAGACCAAAACCACCATGAACTCAATCCACTCCGGTGCCCCCTCGGACCCCTGCCCACACTTCATCTTCAATAAAGCCGACGACATCATCGCCCCGTACCTCCAGACCATCATCAACTCCTCGTTTTCTTCTGCCACCTTCCCCGAGAGCTGGAAACACGCTGAAGTCAACGCCCTACTGAAGAAACCTACGGCTGACCCAAGCGACCTGAAGAACTTCCGCCCCATCTCGCTCCTCCCCTTCCCTGCCAAAGTCATAGAGAAGACCGTCAACAAGCAGCTTACCAACTTCCTTGAAGACAACAACCTTCTCGACCCCTCTCAATCCGGATTCCGAGCCAACCACAGCACTGAAACCGCCCTCATCTCAGTCACAGACGACATCAGAACCCTGATGGACAACGGTGAAACAGTCGCCCTCATCCTCCTCGACCTCTCGGCTGCCTTCGACACCGTCTGTCACCGCACCCTAATAACCCGCCTCCGCTCCACCGGGATCCAAGGCCAGGCCCTGGACTGGATCGCCTCCTTCCTCTCCAACCGCTCTCAAAGAGTCTACCTCCCTCCTTTTCGCTCAGACCCCACCGAGATCATTTGCGGCGTCCCACAAGGCTCCTCGCTCAGCCCGACACTCTTCAATGTCTACATGAGCCCCCTCGCCGACATCGTACGCAAACACAGCATCATCATCACCTCCTACGCCGACGACACTCAACTGATACTCTCCCTCACCAAGGACCCCACCAGCGCAAAGACCAACCTGCAAGATGGAATGAAGGACGAACTAAGACAAAACGGAAGTCCTCATCCTCTGTAACACCCCGACCGCCTGGGACGACTCCTGGTGGCCCACGGCCCTTGGCACCGCACCGACCCCCTCAGACCACGCACGCAACCTCGGCTTCATCTTGGACCCACTTCTCACCATGACCAAACAAGTCAATGCCGTATCCTCCTCCTGCTTCCTTACCCTCTGCATGCTCCGGAAGATCTTCCGCTGGATCCCCGCTGACACCAGAAAGACTGTGACCCACGCCCTCGTCACGAGCCGCCTGGACTACGGCAACATCCTTTAAGCTGGGACCACCACAAAACTCCAGAAACGTCTGCAACGAATTCAAAACGCCTCCGCCCACCTCATCCTCGACATACCCCGCAACAGCCACATCTCCGCCCACCTGAGACACCTGCACTGGCTTCCCGTCAGCAAAAGGATCACCTTCCGTCTCCTCACCCACGCACACAAAGCCCTCCACAACAAGGGACCAGAATACCTCAACCGTCGCCTCAGCTTCTACGCTCCCACCCGTCTTCTCCGCTCCACCAGCCTCGCTCTCGCCGCCGTCCCTCGCATCCGCCGCTCCACGGCGGGTGGGAGGTCCTTCTCCTACCTGGCGGCCAAGACATGGAACACCCTCCCCACCATCCTCAGGACCACCCAGGACCACTCCGCATTCTGGAGACTCCTCAAGACCTGGCTCTTTGAGCAGCAGTAACCCCTTCCCCCTAGCGCCTTGAGACCCGCACGGGTGAGTAGCGTGCTTTATAAATGTTAATGATTTGATTTGACTTGCTGTGAGTACAACAAATGCTTTGCACTTCTCCAAGATTAGCCTAACTGCTCCACCAAGCTACCAAAAAAAATAGAGCTTTAGGTGGTCTAGTTTTTACCCCTGTAAACCAACGTGTGGATGTCTGGACCCCCTGCATAGTGAGCCTAGCTTTGCACGTTACATAGAGGGCCAGCCTCTACAACCACAACCTCCTGGACCCCTTCCAATCTGGATTTCGAGCTAACAGCACCAAGACAGCCCGGATTGCAGCCACCGATGACATTAGAGCCCTTCTGGACCATGTGAAAACAGCAGCACCCATCTAAAAAACTAAAAAACTATACTTACTCCAGACAAAAAAGAGTTGCCATTGCAAGATGCTGACCCATGCCTACAAGGCCCTGCACAATGAAGGCCCAGCATACATCAACAAACGCCTGACCTTCTACCAACTGACCAGACACCTCAGATCAGCTTAATTCTCCCTTGGAGACACCCCATGGACCCGCCGAGCCAACAGTGGAGGTCGCTGGGGGAGGGTGCGGGGGGCCTTGGGGGGGTAGCCAGCATCATGGCCCGATAGTTTCATTGAGTGCGAGCTCCGGGCACACCACATACAATCCACCCATTCACGACCTGGATGTAGGATCACCAGGCCCGCAGGCAGTAAGGAGGACCCTGAATTGTTTTTGATATTCACGGGTGCCCTGTCATACATCCAGCTGCTGTGATTAGTAGGGGAGGAGGCCCAAGGACAGGCCTATGCCTGATTCAGCTTCCCACAAGGGCGAGGAGGAGCTGGGCTGCAATTGCTGAGCACAGCCGCGGGTCTCCCCTGCGAATGGTCATATGCCTCTGGGGCTCAGAGGCCCCTGTCAGGAGAGCGGAAAATTCTGGATGCCTCGTCTGCGCTGCCTGATTGTCTGCCAGCAGCTTTGTGTCTTGGGCTGCTGCTGTCGCCGCGGTCCCTGGAGGGGCTGGGAATTCAGAGGAGCCAGTGGTGAGCTGTGGCCTGGGGGCTCCTGCTCCACTTCCCCCGGGAGTTGAGATTCGCAGGGGACCCCCCTGTTGGTCCCTTGTCTCCAGGACCAGTGGCCCCTGATGGGAGAGAGGTGAGTTGGATTGTCCGTACCGCTCACCGCTGCCTGATCGTCCGCCTGCAGCCTTGCGGGTTGGGCTACTGCTGGCGCTGCCGGCCCTGAGGAGCCGGTGATGGACCTGCAGCCCACTGCAGCCTGGGAGCTCCCCCTTTGCTTCGCTACCAGGAGTTCTGGTTCGCAGAGTAGTTCCCTGCCCTGCGGTGAACAGTGCCGCTGGAGACGCTTCGTCAGCGGTGAGGATGTGGGGCACCAGGGGGCCGCCATGTGGGCTGCAATGGACAGCTAATTGTTTCCTCTCCTCCCCTGTGCCCATGAGTGGCACTACAGGTGCTACGTCATAGGGCCCCATGTGGACTTGAGAAGGGGCCCCCACAAATTCCCCCTTCTACATTTTAAAACCTTGGCACCCTGTCTTGCTCCCTGAGGGCGACCACCTGCATGATCTCCCTGGATAAATGAAAAAGCATCAAGGGGTGCTGTCTGGATCCCTCCCGAGAGGGGAGGTGCTTGACCACAATGGGGGAGGGGCCTCACTTGGGGTCCCTGAGATGGTGAGAGACCACAAGAGACTATGGGCTTACTGGTCTGAACCCCATAGAAAGGACCCAAACCCCTCTTCCACTTTTCAAATTTTGTTGCCCCTCCTCTGGGGTGCCATCAGTTCGACCCCACGATCTGGGGCAACCAAGATAACACTGCATAAAAGTGTTGCCTGATTCTCTGTGTAGGGGGCCTGACAACGGTGAGGGGGCTCCCAAGGGCCATCTGAGCTGGAGAACTGAGAGATTACAAGGAACCACAGGATCACCTGTCTGAACCCCAGTAGGACACCCGGCTCTACCGAGAGCTTGTTTGCAGCTATGGCCAGAGATAAAGAGCCCAAGAAATTTGGGAGGGGAAAATGGACCGTTACATGAGTGTAGTAATGCCACCAATGTACCACAGCGAGCCAATAGTCACAGGACCTAGCAATGTGGATTTACTACAAGCCATTCAGGCCTCTAGGGACATGCTAGATACCAAAATTGGAGAGGTGTGCTCTCAGGTATATTTCCTACACCAGGATCTCTGCAAAATATCTGACAGAGTAACAGCGGTCGAGACCAGTCTCACAGATATGGAGGAAACAGTCCAAACCCTCAAAACGGGAGCATGAGACAACCACACAATCAACACGGAGGTCATGTGGCGAATTGAAGATGCGGACAATCGCGCAAGGCACAACAACCTGAACATTGTTGGGTTCCCAGAAGGGGTCGAGGGCACCACCATCGCAGGATTTCTTTCCTCCTGGCTCAGAGGCACTTTCCCTGACAACCAATCCTCCTCTTGTTTTGTGATCGAAAGGGCACATAGAGCCCTGCAGGGTTGGTCCCCTCCTGGTGCCCTCCTTCACCCCATCATCTTTTCTAACAGAGATATGATCCTCTGCAAGGTATGCAAGATGGGAGAGATCCACCATGAGGGCTCCAGGATCATGATATTCCTTGTCTACAACCTGGAGGTGCAACGGCGAGCCTACGACTCAGTGAAGACAAAGCACTGTGCCCTACACCTCCAAAACATGCTGCTTTTTTGAGCCAAACTAAAAGTCCTCTACCAAGGGAAATCGATCTTTTTCCACTCCCCTGACGAAGCCTAAAACTGGCTGGCAGAATGCTCCGGGGCCCGGCCTGGCCACACAGTTGAAATGAGTCAACTGACACCTCAACTGACCGTAACCAGGCCCACGACAGGTCAACGGAGACAATGTTGAATCCTCAAAGTGGCCTCCACCAGACGGGGATTCCCTTACTCAAACACAGGCTTGTGAAATGATAGACACTGGTCATCAGATGTGGATGGAAATCGCTTGCAAAAGGTTGTAAAGCCTCAGAGCAGCTCCTCCTCAAAAGGGGCTTTGGCCCAAGGGAAAGACACAGATTCCTCATTGGAGGCAGAGAGCATCCACCCCTTAATTGAAGACATCACAGAACTGGAACAGGGCAAAGATGGAAAGGCTCGACAGGTCCAACTCCAGTCAGTGGACGTGAAGCTTCAAACTCCAGAAGTGGCAACAGAATAGCCAAAGGGATAAACAGCACCATAGTGCAGGCTCCGAGACACCACCTCCCTCCAGTAGCGCTCGTTTTGCCACTGCGCACTAGTGATTTACTAGCACTGTTTTTTCTCCTTCTCCCACCCATTCTTCTTTACCCCTTTCGTCCTTGTTCCTCTCCTGTCTTCTCTCCCATCCCTTGCTTTGCCCCTTTTCCTCTGTTGCCAGATTTGTCCCTCCAACTCCTCGCCATTTTGTTACCGTAATTTGAAGTTTGTTTTACTTGGTTTGGATGGGGAGGGCGACAGATCCCCTGTGTTGGGCCTGTTTCATGTATGCCTTAAATGTTTGGGGATTTGCATGATGATGGGATGAGGTGGAGGAGGGGGTTCCGGTTACACAAACATGTTGGTTTTGCTGAAACAATATTGTTAGGGCATCAATAGACGAGACGAGTGCAATGATGGCTTAGTTCACACACTTTGTGCTGGGAGTAGACTACATACACTACCAACCAGACACGGTGCACACAACTTATGGGGGACTACAACAGCACTCCATCCTTAAATGGGCCATTAACAGGATGGGGAGCAAGATCAAACTGTGACTGGTGACAGCCTACCTTAAACGCCTCAAAGCCGATGTGGTCCTTTTGCAAGAGAACCATCTCAAGTGAACACACTGTCCCTTCTTGGGCAGAGGGACATACTCGGTACTTGCACATGCTGGCTTTACGAATGGGTCCAGGGGGTTGGCACTATTGATTAGGATGTCCCCCCCCATTCCGGGTGCAGCAACTCTGGCTAGATCCATTAGGAACCTATGCAGCAGTTCAGGGAACATGGGGCAGGACAACAGTGACCCTGATTAGTTCTTATGCCCTCCCGCCTCCGTCTTCAAGCATACGCACTAACTAACCTCACCAATATCCTACTTGAAATGCAATCAGTGCTGCATACAGTGGGAGATGATTTTAACGATGTGATGTCCCCCGACATAGAATGCGTGCATCACTGCACCAGACCAGGAACATGCCCTTGGCCCATTTTGCTGACACACTGGGCCTCACAGACCTATGGAGACGTCTCCATCCCCATGCTCTCACCTTTTCTTACTATTCCGGAGCCCACAATGTTTACTCCAGATCCTAGCACCAGCCAGGGAGGTAGCCAAGATACACAGGGCAGAATATTTAGCACAGGGACTCTCGGACCACTCCCTCCTATTGTTGTGTAGCCATTTTAGCTATAGCTCCTTGCACGTTATTTTAGCATATTAGGCCTGCCACTGTGCACTTTGCCTTAGATATATTTTATTCAGCTTTATTTTATTATTGTTACAGTAGCCATTTTTACGGTCTTGTTTTATTTTCTGTCTCTCTAACTGTTTTTGCCTAGGCCAGCACTCTGTTCTCAAGCCATTCTTGCTCACTCTGTGCTTCTTCCAAGGCTGCAGCAAGATAAATTGCCAGTGAACATGGTATAGGTTTAGTCTCCGACATTCGTAGAAAACGCACATCCTTAAGTAGGGACATTTTCTCAGAATATCAGCTGTTAAATTATAAAACACTTCCCTGTCCCTTACACGTTAGAGGAAGATTCCAGCCAGAGAACCACAACTATATGCTGATTGCTGAATGCTTCGCTACAGATGCTAATGCAGACTTCAGGCCTTTTCTCAGGTATGGGCGATGATGTCTTCCCAGGGGAACCTGAAGGGCAAAATTAGAGCTTAACACGCTGTGCTCTATCATAATCTAGATAGGAATTAGTCTACTAACTGTATTGACAATATGGTAGCGTTATTCTTATGCTTCACTCTCCTTGTCACAATTTTAATACTGTCATGCTGTGTCATTCTGGTTATTGCAGCTCACGCTTTGCTATCTAAGATGCAGTCGCTTTATTAAAATCACTATTGAAGCACATACTGCCTCTGTTTGTCATTGTATATATGAGACTAATGTAACTGAGAGAAATGGATGACACCTGAGTGACCACGGCCTACCTGAGAAACCAATTATGTCATGCGCTCTGCTACCGTCATCCCTGCCCTTGGGTAGAGATGAGGCACTGCTAGTTATCCGGTGTCGAACCCGGATTGGAGCGACAGGTGTCACCTGCAATGTGGCAGTCTTAGTCTCCCACACCGCTGGCGATTCTGCTGCTCAAAATTCAGTAGTCTCGTTAGAATAATCAGAGCCTACGCGACACTGTGGGTGACGTTAGTGTCAAAACCCCAGGACACTTCCAGGCTTGGAGACTCAACTCTTGGGAACTCACCGATGATTCCTTTATGCGTGAGGTGCGTACTGAAAGTGAGCTGTATTTTACTATCAATCTATGCTTAGTGACGTCCCCCGCCTCAATGTGAATCATACAAGGCAGTGATGTGAGATAGACTTCAAAACATTGTGGCATTTAAGAAGTAGAAAGCTACCCAAGCAGTGGAAGCCATAGAAGATAGACTCCTAGGATTAGAAGCTAAACACACTACTTCACTCAACCCACTACTAGGCACCCAACATTGCCTCAATGAGGCCGGGGACAAGGCTGGGAAACTGTTGGCCTGGTTGAACAGCCAAGAGCTGGAGACTAGATGGGTTTGACAAATCCGAACTGGAGAGGCCTACCTGCACATCATTGACGAGGCCATCACAACAGCGTTTGCATCTTACTATGCAGCCCTCTATGAGGCTTGTCCCCTAGCAGACGCTACCCAGATCAAATACTATCTTGGGGTGGTAGATCTCCCAACTCTTTCAGCACAGGGTTGCAACTTACTGGATGCAGACATTACCTTAACCAAAGTTCAGAATATTAAAAGTCACCTCCGACCCGGGAGAACTCTGTGACAGAATAGCCTACCTGCTGAATCTTTTAAGAAACAGGGATATCTAATTGCTCCCCATCTGCTTCAGCTTTACTCTAGGGCACAGGAGGAGAGGATACTCCCCCGGACCTTCGGAATGCCATGATTGTGGCCATATTTAAATGAGGCAAACCCCTGACCTCTTGTGGCTTCTACTGACCGATTTCCCTGATGAATGTAGAGACCAAAGTCTTGGTCAACGTTTTAGGCACCAGACTCCTCAGAGTGATCACCTCGCTGATACACAATGATGAATCAGGCTTCATGCCGAAACGCTGTACCAGGGGAAACCTGCATAAACTCCATTACTGGCTGATGACAATTATCCATAGACAGGATACCCACCTACTGGTCTCTCTCAATGCTTTTGATGCCATCTACTGGCCCTTCATAGTCAGACCTTGGCACAAATGGGCTTCGGACCACACTTTAGGGATTGGGTATGTTTACTTTCCCGGGACTCAGTGGCTGCGGTGAGGGTGAACGGGCAGCTTTCTTCCGATTTCCCAGTAAGGCGTGGAACCCAAAAGGGGTGCCCCCTCTCCCTGTTTCTCTTTGCCCTGATGCTGGAACTCCTTGCTTGCATGACCCGTGCTCATCCAGAGATAAAGAGCTTCTGCGTCCAAGGCTCCACAATTCCAGAAGAAATAATCTCTTCATACTTAGACGACATCCTGCTTTGCCTCTACTATCTCGAAGATCCACTCTCTGAGATCCTTCGCTCCTTTGGACAATATTGAGCCCACTCCAGCTGCATGAATATTTGGGATAAATCTGTGGTGTCCCCCCTTGGAGATACTCTTAACCCAACGGCACTTCCCCACACACTCAAAGTAACCACAGAGAGATTCAAATACTTGGGAACATATGTCACACCAGACCGGGTGCGATGCATATAGCACAATGTCATGCCCATTCTAGCTGACTTTCAGGGAAATGTATGTTGCTGGAAAGCTCTCCCCTGACAGTGCTGGGCAGACAGACTTATTCAAAATGATCACCCTCCGGAAATTCCCATATGCCTTACAGAACATATACTATAAACTTCCTGATGACATTTTCACCAAAATAGACCAAGAACTACAGATGCTGTTCTGGGTGGATGACCACCCCCGAAATGCCCTTCGTAAGCTCCAACCAAGTGCCTGCAACTGTGGCATCGTTCTTCCTGACACCAGGGCCTTTTACTGGGGGTCCCATTTGATAGCTATTAATGACTGTTACTCTGTAGTTGGTGACCACCCCAAGTACGCCCTGGAAAAAGTACAATTTCAATGTAGGCCCTATCAACATTACCTTTATGGATGTGTGGGATGGAGTGGCCTGCTGCCTGCCACTCAAGTGAGGCTACAGGCCTGGGATAGGGCAACCACGTATACTGGGTAGAAATGCAAGATCACCTGCAAAACTCAGCTGTGGTTAGGTAGGACCCTGAAAGAAATAGCCAAGATAAAGGGCTTCAAATCCAGGGGCCAACTGGGTATTTCCAAAGTCAGTCACATCTTAAAGGGGGGGGGGATCCTTCATGCCGTTTGCCTCGCTACAGAACAAATTCCAATCACATGACTGTCAATACTGTGGGAAGCTGGCCTGGTGTGTGGTGAGAACCTATGGTGTTATCACCATATACCAGGTATCCCCTATTAGTGAAGTGTAGGCAGTGTCTTGGAAGCCATGGCTCTCTAGAGGTAGCTGAGGTGGATGAGCAGCCAAGACTTATCTAGGAGACATGCAAAGCTTATGCAGTACCACTATAGTCACACAACACTTATACACATGAAATAACCACACAGTGTTACAAAAATAGAGGTACTTTATTATAGTGACACAAATATTAAAATACTGTATAGGCAACACCCCAACTGGAGGTAAGTAAACACACTGTTATACACAGAAATCAGTAATTAGCTCAGAAAGCAATAGGCATTGGTAAAAACAATAACAAATAGTGAGGGCCCTAGGGGAAGGCCTAACCATATACTAAAAAAGTGGAATGTGAAAGGAAGTCCCTCACCCAAGGAAGTGGACTCAGTAAAGGGGAGCTGGAGAAACTGGAAACCCCAGAGGAGAGCAGAGGTAAGTATAAGGTTTTCCCCAAAACAAACAGGAGGACTTTGGAAGAGGATTCTGCAAGTCCCAGACAAGACTGGAACAAGGTGGATCCTGACAGAAGAGGACCTGCAAAGGAAGGGGAGCTAGTCCAATTTGTGATGGAGTGTCCGGCTGTGGCAGGAGCCACTGCCCACCCTTCTGTGGATGCAGGACCAGATCGACGGTGGAAAAGAAAGTCAGCGGTGCAGCACAGGAGTAGAAGAGGAGTTCCAGAAATTATGCATGTTATGTCCCACATCGACGGTCATGATACAGCCGTTCAGTGGTGCTGGAAAACCACCAACAAGCCTTGGCAAATGCAAAAATCAGAGAAGAAGGTTGAAGCGGACCAGCAAGGTCCAGGGTACTCGACCCAAGGAGGGGGGAGTCCAAGGTTATCCTCAGAAGCTAGGAGAGTCAGAAGAAGGAGGCAGCCCCCCACAGGCAACCCACTGGCAGCAGGCACATGAGTATCAGTGAGGCCCACTCAGCACACCTGAAGAGGAGTTCCACATCGCTGGAGCAGCAGGCAGGGAGGAGTGCTGGTGGCCGGGCCTCCACGAAGCCTGAAGATCCCATGGAGTAACAAACAGGCCTTGGTAGCTGCAAGAGTTATGGTGCATGGGGGTACTGTCCTGCAAGGAGTGGCAAGGGATTACCGTCTCCCAAGCTGGACAGCTGGTAGAGAGGGCCAAGGGGACCATTCCAGACCACCACTTGTGATGCAGGATCCATGCAGTTTCTGAGGACAGAGGATCCATGCAGACTGGCATCATCGCAGTTGGTGCCTGCGGATGAAGAGAAGTGACTCCTTCACTCCAAGGGAGAATACTTCTTACTTCTTGTGCAGGCTGAAGACTCATTGCCCTCGGAGGATGCACAGCCAGGAAAATGTTACAGTTACTGGAAGGACCGGGGGAAACAATGTTGCAAAGCGGAGTCGTCACTGGAGTTGCAGATTGTCGGTTCCTGGAGGGTCCAGTTGCAGTTCAGGAGCCAAGAAGATGAAGTAAATGATGCAGAGCCGTCCTGCTGGAATCTTTCATGTTGAATCTGAGGATCCACCCAAGAGAGAGACTCTAAATAGCCCTGGAAGGGGGATTGGTCACCTAGCAGGGTGACCACCTATCAGGAGGGGACTGTGACGTCACCTGCCTTACCTGTCCACTCAGATGCTCCCAGGGGCCTCTGGCTACCTTGGATTCAAAATGGCAGAATGAAGTGGCCACCTGGAGGAGCTCTGGGCACCACCCCTGGGGTAGCGAAGGACAATGGAGTGGTCACTCCCCTTTCCATTGTCTAGTTTCATGCCAGACCAGGGACCAGGGTTCCCTGGACTGGTGCATACCGGTTTATGCAAGGAGGGAACCAAGTGTGCCCCTCAAAGCATACAGGTGGCTTGGGTTAGGCTACCCCTCCAAAGCCATGTAACACCTATTTCCAAGGGAGAGGGTGTTACCTCACTCTCCCACAGAAAATCCTTTGTTCTGTCTTCTTCTGCTTGAGCTAGTCAAGCAGCAGGAGGGCAGAAACCTGTCTGAGGGGTGGCAGAAGCGCAGGCTGCCTGGAAAACCCCAGAAGACTAGTAGGAGCAATGCTGGGGGTCCACTAGGGAGCCCCCAGAGTGCATGGGATCATACAACCAATACTGGCAACAGTATTGGGGTATGATTCCGACATGTTTGATACCAATCATGCCCCGGTTCGGAGATACCATTATGTAGCTGGGGACGGGTAGAGACATGTGTCCAGTATACAGGTAAAATGGTTTCCCCACACCTACGAAGTACAGTGAAATGGAGCTGGAGTTTGTAGGGGCACCTTTGCTCATGCAGACACACATTGAAAGTCTTACTGTTACAGAAGCAGCAGCAGCCTCCACTTCATATGTTCTGGAGGACGTGGCAAGACCTCAAACACAGGTACCTGCGCCCTGTCCTCTGGGCTAGGAGGGACTATGATAGGAGTAACTTACAGTGGCCTTGTGCAGTGACCTGTAGTGAAAGGGTGCATGCACCTTTTCACACAGGCTGCAATGGTAGGCCTGCAGACACATTTTGCATGGGCTCCCATAGGTGGCACAATACATGCTGCAGCCTGTGGGGAACCCCATGTGCCCAAATGCCCTGGGTACCCAAGTACCATATACTAGGGACTTACATGGGTGCATCAGCATGCCAATTGTGGGGTGTGCTAAGTACTAAGCAACTAAATTTAGAGGAAGAAAGCACAGTCACTGAGGTCCTGGTTAGCAGGATCCCAGTGAACACGGTCAAAACACACAGACAGCAGGCAAAAAGTGGGGGTAACCATGCCAAAAAGTAGGTACTTTCCTACAGATACTATAAATACCTGCAATTTCTACATGCCTGGTTAGCTGAATGCATCCCCCAGAAATCCTAGAGTATGCACCCTTGGAAAATAGACTCCTCATGGTGAAAACACCAGAGAAGGCTACATCCTACACTTAGATGGTTAACAATAACGTGCCTGATAACCTCACAACATTCTCAGTGGGAGGCACATGTCGGTACACTCGGCAATCTAGATTGGGAGGCAGCACTGATGATACCCCGGGAAGTGGAGATTAAGGCCAGCCAATGTCTCATTGGATTCAAAATCCTACACCAGATCTACTACAATAGGCACCGCCTGCATGGAATGGGGAATGCAGCCTCCCCATGCTGCCTATGCGGTGGGTACAAACAGGGCAATTTTATTCAAATGATTTGGAACTGCCCATATTTACAAGTCTACTGGCTCCTCATGCTCTCAGAGCTCTGCGCCTTCCTAGGGCTGCACCTCCCGAACAATCCCAAGTATGTACTGCTGGGAATACCCACCAATGTGGACATAACAAGAATGAAATTACTGCTGTGTAACATTGGTCTGGTGGTTGCGAAACATGACCTTGCTAGGCGATGGGTCTCACTTGAGGTTCCCAATCTGGGGGAATGGCAGAAAGGCATGTACTTATTGATGGCAGCAGAAAGAGTAACTTATGAACGTAGAGGTTGCCCTTGCATATTTTGAAAGATTTGGGGAAGTTGGGTGGATTTTTATGGCTTGGATGCTGTGGAAGACTATGCTGCTGTATTGCAAAAGGCATGTACTTATTGATGGCAGCAGAAAGAGTAACTTATGAACGTAGAGGTTGCCCTTGCATATTTTGAAAGATTTGGGGAAGTTGGGTGGATTTTTATGGCTTGGATGCTGTGGAAGACAATGCTGCTGTATTGCACAAATAACTTTGTCATTGTGGTTAACATTTTATGGAATGTTGATATCCCACCACTTGAAATGCTGTTCCCACTAATGTTGATTTACAACACAACTGTTTTGAGAAAATGCTGTTTCTGACATGGCACGAGGTTCTGATGGAAAATCATCTTGTGCCTCCTATGCAATGTCTGTGTGCCATGTCCCCTAAACACTGCATGTAATATTTGTAAGTCACCCCAAAGCAGGCCTTACAGCCCTAAGGCAGGGTGTATTATATTGCATGTGTGGGAATATCTACAAGAGCAGATCTGCTCCTGCTATGTCTTTGTCGATTCTTAGAAATAGTAATTGACCAGGGAAGCCATTTTAAGTACATTGGCTGGACGCTGCTCACTACGAGTTCCCCAGCTTTGTGGTGCCTTCACTGAAAATAGAGATGTTTGGTATCAAACATTTTTGTATTACAAGCCATCGCTGATTCCAGTGATGGATTTATTAATACATGCACCCAGAGCGCACCTTAGAGGTGCACCCTGAAAACCTACCAACTGCTGTTGAGCTCACTGGCCAGTTCTAGCCAGTTTACCACCAACAGACTAGAATCTGACCTCAAGGGTTGAGAGCCTTTGCTCTCTGAAGCTCATAAACAAAGCCTGCTCTGGGTGGGGTGTTGCATGCCCCCTCCCCACAGGATGATCTGCATTCCAAGACAGATCTGGCCTCTCTGAGGGAGCTGCCGACCCTCCTGTCCCACAGCCCATCTCGCAGTTGGATATTCAGGAAAATTAGCTATGCAGGAGGCATGTTGCATTTCTAGGCTGGACACACTCCTAGGGTGACCAGCCTGAAATGGACATAGCCTAGGAAAATCTGCCAACTTGTGTGGATAGGGTGATGACCACTCCCCACAGGAAGTGGTCATCTATGGGGTGTAGTGACCCCAAGGACCGGTAGCTCATTGATTACTTCCCTTCACTTTTTTAAACAACCCCCACCCTCCCAAAATGAGACACCTTCAGGTCATTAAAGCTCTCAAGTTTGGGTCCCTGAATGTGTTCCTCTCTTTTAGATTCCCAAGCCCTTGCTCACCATCAGATTTCTCAATCCCTTGCCAGGACCTAAAACTCCTAGTCATCCTAGGGATTTTCAGTCACTTTTAACAGATGCCAATATGCAGTGCTTATGTTTATCATCAGACAACCACAGAAAGTCTCATGTTTTTCATTGACTTTCAGTTGCCTGCCATTGAAAGTCTTACTGTTACAGAATCAGCAGCCTCCACTTCATATGTTCTGGGGGATGTGGCAAGGCTGCAAAATGACAGTTTGCTGATTTTTAAACCTGAAACACCTAAAAAAAAAGAAGAACTCAACCGTGTTGTTCTTCTAAAGTCTGCTCTAAGCAGGAAAAGAAGCAGGAGAGTCGTGTTTACTGTCCCCGGTGCCCATCTCAGCCACCCCTATGTTTTCCTACTTGCTTTATGTTTTATAATACGAAAGTGAAGTACTCTGAAATTGACTGAGGGTAGAGCTTCCATTGGGTAAACCTTTTAATAGCTGTGTCTGGAAACCTACCTTCCATGGGCCACTACTCAACCAGGCAAGCAGCCACAAAATGTTAGTTCCTCTACTTGAGGAAATCATGGACTTCCTTATGGCCTGCTCAACACCTTTATCTGCCGTCAGAACATGGTAGGTGTTCTGTTCACCGATTGACAACTGCATTAAAGGGCCCACACTGCACATAATATTGGATATGTTGTCACGGAGTATCCTGTGTGGCAAAACTTTTAAATCTTGACTAGATTTTGAAGTGCTTTTTAGGGAATATATATATACTACACAGGGACAGCCCTGATTGACTACAAGAACCAGAGTAGGTGTAATAAGTCAAAAAAGTACTCTGGGACTTATTCACTAACATTTATACTTGCTTTGAAAATATTTGAATTCAATTAGTAACTTGTATCATAACCAATGTTCTTGAAAAAGGGTTAAGGACATTATCTTGCATGATCATGGTTTGTTATGTTTAGAATAAGATGTGAAAATAATCATCATGCAAAATATTGCGTCCTCTACCATTTTCCAATATCATGGAGCATGATACAAGTTAGTAACTGAGTTTTCACACTTTCAAAGCAAATGTAGAAATGTTGGTGTCAGGGAGATGATTTAAAGCATGAGCACTTTAAGGACATTTGGGATAAGGCCAAGTGTTTGGGCCTTTCTATGGCCTCAAGTCACTCTCAGTCCGCCTAGCGTGGCTATGCAAAGGGGTCCCACCTGGGCCAATTCCCTCCCAGCCACCGTACCATGCATGCTCCCCAGCCTCTGTGTGGCTCAGAGCGCAGTGCCTACAGACCTCTTAGGTCTGGCAGCCAGTGGTCTGGTCAGTCGGCCACCCCTGGACAGCTGCAGCCTCTAAATCCTCCTAATCTGCCCTATTAACACCATAGGTATCCAGTTGGTGATGGGCTTTCTGAATGCCAGGGCAGACTAATTCAGCCATCAATGCCTACAGGATTGTGAATGGTGTCTTCACCTAGAAGTGGCTCAAGGTCTCTTTCATCAGTGGGGAGAGCCTTGGTTAGATCTGTTAGCCTCTGCCAAGAATGCGCAATGTCAGCAGTTCTGCACCCTGGACTTTGCAAAGCAGCTCTTGCTCGGAGACGCTTTTCTTCACAAGTGGAGCACAGGCCTCCTGTACGCCTTTCTGCCCATACCACATCTGCCCAGAGTTATCAAGAATGCCCAGGCTCAAGTCACCTCCAGACAGGGTACAGGGAGTCTGGTGTACTGAGCATGGCTATCGATTCTTTGAACACGCTGCCCATTCGGGATGATTTTGTGTTGCAGCACCCAAACCTACCCAAACCTGGCCAGCCTCCTCCTCCTTCTTGAGTGGAGACCGAGGATGACAGTTGACAGCCGAAGTCTGCAACGTCATCTTGGCTGCTAGGCATCCTTCCACCAAGACAGTATATGACCGCTGTTGTACAAAATTGGTGGCATGATGTGTAGAAATAGACATTGATCCCCTCTCTGCTCTCCTTTCTCACATCCTCCCCTTCATTCTCTTCCTTGCCCAGCAGGGCTCTGCTCTAGGCACTCAAAGTCTACCTTTTGGCTTTCTGCCACATCCCTTTTCAAGTCTCTTTTTAAAATATTTTCCTAAAAGTTATTGTCCATCTTTTGCCTCCTTACCAATGTATTTTTCCTCAGTGGGACCTTAATCTGGTTTTAACATTCTTAATGTGTGCTCCATTCCAGCTTTTCCACAATTGTACCCCCAGGTTCCCTACAGTTAAAACAGCTTTCCTTGGGGTGATTACATCTTCTTGAAGAGTGAGTGAGCTGCAGGCCCTGTCACCTAAGCCACCTTACCTCTTAATCTAGCCTAAGAAAGTGCTGCATTGTACAAGAGCCTCCTTAATCCCAAAACTGGTCACCCCATTTCACGTAGACTAATCCATCACTCTGCTTACTTTTTAAGCTCCTCCACATCCATCTAAAAAGGAGTCACTCCACCATCTGGATCCAAAAGAGTGTTGTCATTCTACCTTGACTACACATGAAAGTTCCTTGTGGACAACTGTAGTAAGCTGGTTCTGGTTGTAGAACCCTCCACCACTTTATTGCATGGTGTCAGTATGTTTTGGACTATAGTGCTCTGGGATCCTGCTAACCAAGGCCCAGTGCCAGTGCTCCCTCCCCTAAATTTGGTTACTTGGTAACTTTTTGCACCCTAAGATACCAAGGACATTGATACACCAGGGGTCCCCTATGGGCTGCAGCATTTATCGTGCCACCCATGGTAGCCCATGCAAACTGTGTCTGCAGGCCTGTCATTGCAGCCTGGCTGAAATGGTGCATGCACCCTTTCAACACCAAACCTGAACAATGCACTTTGACATTGTAGGTCACCTCTCTGTTAGGCCCTTCAGCCCAAGCGTAAGGTGCATGCATTTAAGTGTGAGGGTACCCCTGAATGAGCAGGGTGACCCTACAGATCCCAGGCCAATTCCTGGACTCTAAGTGTAGGAAAGCCATCTTAAGGTATGTAGTGGACACTGGTCAACACAAGTGGTCCAACTACATAATGGCTTCTCTGAACCTAGGCATGTTTGGTATCAAACATGTTGGAATCATACAACTACACCAATTCCAATTTTAGTTGCATGATACCATGTACTCTTTGGGTTCCTAAGAGGATCCCCCCAGTTCTGCCTGTGCAGCCTTACGGGTCTAGCTGCCAGCCCACGCAGCCGCTGACCTCTGGCACTGTTCTGCCCTCCTGATGGTAAACCAGGCTTAGGCCGCAGAAGCAAAACAAATTATTTCTTGCAAGGGAGAGGTGTGACCACCTCTCCCTGTGTGTTAGGTGCCCAAGGGCTAGGATGGGCCTCTGAGTGTCACCAGACTGCTTTGAAGGGCACATTTGGTGCCTCCTTGCATAATCCGGTTTGCATCATTTCAGGATACCCCGATTCCTGCTCTGGCACGAAACTACACAAAGGACATGGGAGTGACCCCCTGTCCAGCCCATCCCCTAGGGAGGTGCACAGAGCTGTGCCAGGTAGCTACTTGATTCTGAAACCTTGGAAATAAGATGTGCAGAGGCCCCTGGGAGCATTTGACTGGTTGGGCCAGAGTGATGATGTCCCTGACACACTCTGACAGGTGGATCACTGCAGAGAGGGACTAACCCCCCTTTAGGGTTACTTAAGGGCTCCCTCGTGTGTGGGTCCTCAGATTCGTCAAGCAAGACTCTCCAAGGAACTCTCTGCAAGACATCTTCTGCTCCTGGCCTCTGGAAACGCTGCTTTCCTGCACACGTTTACCTTTGAAATTGGTTTGCAGACATGCCACCAGGGATGGTATTGCTTGGATATAAATTCTAAAGGTAGGAAGCTGCAGCTAGCATAAACCTCACCTCCAGTCCTGACATAGAATATAACATTTCCTAGCTTCAATAACGTAAAGTTTAAATTCTATCAAGGACATCGACGCAAGGATTATCACTAACCGCAGCAAGAAGCGGTGTAGATCGCCAGAGCAGTTACCTCATATCCCCTTGTCCCACCTTACAGGTCAGGCAGCCGCCATTTCAGGGGGCCACATGGCATTAATATTAACTGCGTCACACCTATCTAGGCCTTGCATACACACAGTAACAGGCACATTGCGGATTTACAAACGTTTGCAAATTACATTTAGTAATACCTCAGTGTTGGCTGACTCTCTGCTCGCTGTTCTCCTCCAAAGGGCGCGTCCGCTGGGGCAGGTGGTGAGATGGCGGCATCCTCCGGTGTACAGACCGCTGGTGGACCTGTCGACAATGGAAGAGAGACACGTAATAGTCACTTACAGACTTGATCGTGCAACAATCCATGAACTGTGTGCCCAGTTGGAGCCAGACCTGATGTCAGCTATCCGCCATCTCACAGGAATCCCCCCTCTAGTGCAGGTCCAGTCAGTACTCCATTTCCTGGCAAGTGGGTCTTTTCAAACAACAGTGGCCATTGCATCAGGGATGTCCCAGCCTATGTTCTCAAACGTGTTGTCCAGAGTGTTGTCTGCCCTGCTTAAACACATGCGTAGCTACATCGTTTTCCCTCAGGTGGAGGATTTGCCTACAGTGAAAGGTGACTTCTATGCCCTGGGACATATCCCCAACATCATAGGTGCCATTGATGGGACACATGTGGCCTTGGTACCCCCCGCAGGAGTGAACAGGTGTAAAGAAACCGGAAGAGCTACCATTCAATAAATGTGCAGATGGTGTGTTTGGCAGACCAGTACATCTCCCATGTCAATGCCAAGTTTCCTGGCTCAGTGCATGACACTTACATTCTGAGGAATAGCAGCATCCCTTATGTGATGGGGCTACTCCAGAGGCACCGTGTGTGGCTAATAGGTGAGGACAAGGACCCTATACCCTGTGAATAGTTGTCTGGGTCTCGGGTTGTCCCTATGGGTTAGTGTGTGTCTAACAGTTGGCCCTCGACATTTGCAGGTGACTCTGGTTACCCCAACTTGTCATGGCTACTGACCTCAGTGAGAAATCCCAGGACAAGGGCAGAGGAATGCTACAATGAGGTACATGGGCGAACTAGGAGAGTGATCGAAAGGACCTTCGGACTCCTGAAGGCCAGGTTCCGGTGCCTCCATATGACAGGTGGTTCTCTCTACTACTCACCAAAGAAGGTGTGCCAGATCATCATGGCCTGCTGTATGCTGCACAACCTGGCTTTGCAACAACAGGGGGCCTTTTCTGCAGGAGGATGGTCCAGAAGGAGGTCTTGTGGCAGGTGTGGAGTCTGTGGACAGTGAAGAAGAGGAGGCAGAAGAAGAGGATATCGACAACAGAAACAACGTTATCCAGCAATACTTCCAGTGAGACACAGTGAAGATGATCATTGCCCCACACCTCTCATACATTTGTTAGACCTATCACATGTCAGTCACTTTCACCCAGTGTATGGACCTTGACTTGTCACTTTGCCTTTCCATTTCACAGATGTGGGTCCCACAGTGTGACCTCTGCTATATTACCTCATGGACTAGAGCTGTGTTACATTGGTATGTTGACAATACAATCGACATTGCTATATTCCATAGTTATTGCAAATACACATTTGTGAAAGCACAGACTGACTCCAGCTTGTTTTGTGATTCAAGGGTGTTTATTTCAGTGCAAAATAGTGGAGGGGGTTGTAAAATGGGCAGGGGTGATGGTGGAGGATTGTCCATGGCAGAGTCCAGTCTATTTGTTTCACAGGTGCATTGTCCAAAGGGGCATAGGAAGTGGAGCTAGGGCAGTTGATGGATGGACAGGGTGACGAAGTGGGACAGAAGGATGACATTCAGGGGGTCTCATTTCCTGACGGGGGTCATGGCATTGTTCTCTGTCTTTGTCCTGGATCTCAGGGACCGTTTGCGGGGTGGTTCTCCTTCTGCAGGGGGTGGTGTGCTGGTGTCGTGGTCCTGTGGCAGTGCCTCCTGTCAACTAGCGCCGGCGGAGGTGGTGGGCTGTTCATCATCCAGGCTAGTGTCAGGGGCCCCTTGTTGTGCCACAGTGTCCCTCCTGGTGTTCACAAGGTCCTTCAGCACCCTTACAATGGTGACCAGGGTGGTGTTGATGGACTTCAGTTCCTCCCTGATCCCCAGATACTGTTCCTCCTGCAGCCGCTGGGTCTCCTGAAACTTGCCCAGTACCGTTGCCATCGTCTCCTGGGAATGATGGTACGCTCCCATGATGTTGGAGAGGGCCTTGTGGAGAGTGGGTTCCCTGGGCCTGTCCTCCCCCAGTCGTACAGCAGTCTTCCCAGTTCCCCTGTTTTTCCGTGCCTCTGTCCCCTGAACCGTGTGCCCACTGCCACTGCCCCCAGGTCCCTGATTTTCTTGGGTTGGTGGGTTTGCCTGTGTTCCCTGTAGTGGTGGACACACTGCTGCTTGACGTGTCCTGGGGACAGAGGGATGGGCCCGCTGGGTGGGTACTGTGCTGGTTTTTCCTGAGGGGGGAGGCTCTGTGGTGGCTTGTGCCAGTGTCAGGGGAACCAACCGTCCCGAGGTCCCAGATGAGCCAGGCTGGCCATCTTGATCCAGTTGGACAGAGCTGCTGTCATCACTGTGGGCCTCTTCTGTGGTGGGAGTGGACATGTCTGGAACCTCCTGTCCAGTGACGTTGGGTAGGGGTCCTGCAGGGGTGTAAAGGCATGATTCTTGCATCTGTGTGTGCCATCGTGTGCAATGGGTGGGTGACCCTGTACTCCAGTGCTTGCATTCTTGTGTAGGACCTTGTGTGATAATTGGTTTGGGGTCTGTGTGGGCATCTGTAGTGGACATGCTTTGGTGATGGGTGTCCATGCTTTTGTGTTGCATGCAGGGCTTTGTGTTGGGATGTGTGGGTTGTGATAGTGGGACATTTGTGAGGTGTTGGAGTGATGGAGGGGTGGGGTATGTGATAGCATGCAGGTAGGGTGGAGGATGTAATAGTTAAGATTTGACTTACCAGAGTCCATTCCTACTGCTACTCCTGCGAGGCCCTCAGGATGCAGTATAGCCAAGACCTGCTCCTCCCATGTTGTTGGTTGTGGGGGAGGAGGTGGGGGTCCACAAGTCCTCTGTACTGCAATCTGGTGTCTTGAGACCACAGAACGCACCTTCCCCCGTAGGTCGTTACACCTCTTCCTGATGTCATCCCTAGTTCTTGGATGCTGTCCCACTGCATTGACCCTGTCTACGATTCTGCACCATAGCTCCATCTTCCTAGCTATGGAGGTGTGCTGCACCTGTGATCCGAATAGCTGTGGCTCTACCCAGACGATTTCCTCCACCATGACCCTGAGCTCCTCCTCACAGAACCTGGGGTGTCTTTGCGGTGCCATGGTGTGGTGTGGGTGATGTGTGAGGTGGTGTTTGTTGTGATGTGTGAGGGGATGTGTTTGTGTGTGTTGTCTGAGGTGCGTGGATGTTGTGTGAGTGATGGTGTAGTGTGCCTGTGGATGCTAGTGTTGTTGATTGTGGTGTCTCTCTCTGGGCTTCTTTCTCAATTTTTGTTGTAGGGGTTTGTGGGTGATATGGGTGTGTGTTTTATATTGTATTGAGTGTGTGGGAGTGGTGTGTGTATTTGTATCAGGTGTGTGTATTTGGAATTTTCAAATGTGGTTGTGTTTTGTAGGTGTGTGTGTATTTTGAGCGCGTCATTGTGTACCGCCAATGGAATACTGCAGTTGAATGACCGCCACATGGATTCGTGGGTCGTGATAGTGTGGGCGTATTCCTGTTAGCTTGACGGTGGAGGTTTTGTTATCGCCAGTTTATCACTGACCTTTGGTGTGGCGGACTTGTGTGGGTGTCTGTTTTCTGGCGGATTCCGGGCTGTGGGTCGTAATAGCTGTATTCCGCTGCGGTGTGTTGGCAGTCTTCTGCACGGCGGTAAGCGGGATTTACCGCCAATGTTGTAATGAGGGCCTATATCTATATGGGACACAGCCAACATATTATCACTTGGCTTTATAAAGCCATCAGAACACTCTTCAACACACACCTGACGCAACTTAGGCAATGCTGTGAGGAGGGCATTGGGAGGCCTTTTCATGATTCTGAATGGGCCAGAGCCATAGAATCCCCTAAGGTGGTAGCTTGTAAAGCCTGCTTTAAGAATATCCAATACATGCTTCTCTATCGGGCCTACCTCACCCCCACCCACCTTAACAGAATATTCACAATGGTGCACCTCACCTGATTGAGGTGCTCTGACCCAGCAGCAGACCTTTAACACATGCTCTGGTCCTGCTCTGCATTGACACACTTTTGGGACGAGGTGTGTACCACTTTGGCTACAGTCACAGAATTTAACAGACTGAAAACATGGGTAGGAACAGCACTAGGGCTTTTCCCTTGACGGAAACAACACAAAGTACGAGCCTGATTTGCTAATCTGGCCCTTCTCTTTGCCACTTTGCATTGGAAGGCCCTGCACCCTCTTTTGCATGCCTAATGGCAATCAGCAGTGTCCTGCTGGGGGGAGGCGGAGAGCTCTGCACTGCACTACACTGGGAGGAGGCCTGTTGTATCCAACGGCACCCCATTGCATAGCGAGGGCAAAGAACAGCGGGGACAGCGGACAACCTTTCCACCTTCTTCTGCTCTCTTGGAAAGAGAAGGAGGTACACTGGCCAATTTTCATACGCGCTGTGTGTTCAATGTATAGGAGTTGAATTAACGCATGTAGTGATCCCATGATGCCAAACGCAGTCAGGGTCGAAAACAGGTAATTCCAATCCACTGTATCAAAAGCTCCACTGTATCAAAAGCTTTCTCCAAGTCCAGCATCAAGCACATGGCAAATGGCCTCTGGACAAGGGAAAGCTCCATTACCCTGCGCAGGTGGTGTATATTTAGAGTAGTGTTGGACCTTCCTGTGTGCACGGGACATGGCCTGTTCATACAGCCTTCCCGCTATAACCTTGCTCAGCATTTTATAATCAGACCCTAATATAGAAAGTAAGCAGTAAGAGGGATGCTCCATGGCGTCTTTCCCAAGCTTGGGAAGGGATACTAATAGAGATTTGCAGAGGTTTGATGGACATCGACCCTCTGTTTGTGCCTCATGTTAAAGTTTGAGGAGTTTTGGAGCTAAAACGTGTTTGTAGACTTTGTAGAATTTGATTGGGAATACATCCATACCCAGTGTTTTATGAGTTGCTGTGCCTCGTGTGGGCCTGGCTATCTCCTGTAATGAGAGGGGTGCGTTAAGGCCTTCCCTATCTAGTGGACTAAAGACTACTAAGTTCACGGAGGCAAAAGAGAGATGTATGCCAACCTGCCAGTCCATAATGGGAGGATTAGATAGGGTCTGATAATCCCTAGCAAATGGAAATCTCTGTGTGACTTGGGGTGACTAGTGTTGGGGAAACCCTGATCATCGTGATCGATGTGGGCAGGTTTGCACTGCTCAGGAGCTGGGCCAATAATCATCTGCATACATCTTTGCTTGGTACGCATGGAAGTCGAGGTGACGTAGTTGCTCAGTCAGTTGAGCATGCCTATCCAGTGCCTCCATCAGTGCAACCACCATTGTGTAGTCAGCTTGGGCCGTAGCTTCCAGTGACCTCGGAGGACAACGTTCATCACTTCCCAGTGAATTAACTTGGATGTATCAGTTCTCCAGTTGTCATATAGACATTGGGAGAGTGTCTCAGCTGTTATGTCACGGAACACCTGATCTTCAAGCATAGTGGGTTGTAACCGCCAAGTGTGAACCTGTGGCTGTGCCGCACCACACTCTAACTGTACCCGCATGGGATTATGGTGGGAAAAGTTCTTGCCCAGATAGTCCGCCCCTGATGCCAATTGCCTAGTAAATGGGTCACAGTTTCCAATCTAAGCAGACATGCAAATCACATGGGGGTAGAATAATAAGAGAATTCCCTAGAATCCGAGTGCAGTGATCTCCAGCAGTCCAACCAGGTCCAGTGTTCAAGCCACTGAAAGAAGTGTGTTGCAGCAGCCACCACCGGGGAGTGTGGAAGTGGTGGGTGGGGTCGATCAAGCTGTGGGTGAACCACACAGTAAATGTCCCTGCCAATGATCCAGTGGATGTGGACCAATTTGATGAGTACTGAGGACGGATGTGAGAAGTAGGCCTGCTGTGCTTAATTGGGGGCATAAAAGCTTCCTAGCAAGACCGCTCTCGCATCTTGTTGCCCCTCGACCAGTATGTGACCACCCTCTGGGTGAATTTCGGTTCTTGTGAGCATGAAGGGAATCACTGGCCTAACTCAGAATAGGGCTCCACAAGCGAAGCCACAGTATGTGGTACAAAAACAGGTCCCTCTCCAACGTTTTTTAAGCCTGGAATTCTCCCCTCCCATGATATGGGTCTCTTGTAGCAGTGCAATTTGGGCACTCCTCCACCTTAGATACTGTTGAACCACATGTCTTTTCTGCGTGGTGCCCATACCACGGACTTTCCACATGATTATGCTAAGTTTAGTCATGTCAGTGTCCTAACTGGGGGGATGGGCCCTGTATGACATCATAAGCCACATCATCACCTTTATACACCCAAATATGAATGTTGCACTTCCTAAAAAATAATACATGAATACACCACATAACTCTACAAACTGTAAAAACAGAACCCCCATCTCCCTACCCAGTGCAACCCCCAAGCATTACGATCGCTCAAACAGTCAAACAAATATCCAATGGATGGGTTGCTTCTGCATGTGTACCGGCATGCATCATGTTTGCCTGGGAGGTAGGGAAGGGGGGTAGCCAGCCTGGACCCAGTTCTCACAGTGTTTAAGCACTCTGTAGTTCTACTCACTCTGGGTCAGTTTGGAGGACCCATTACTACATTATCATGGGTATAGATCTCAAAAGAAGTATTACTTCAGCCTGAGGTTCCTGTTGTCATATAAGCTCAATTGCTGTTTGTGGTGTCACTTCTGCAAAGGTGCCAAGACCATACTACTGGTAGTGTGAGTGGATTTGACATTGGATATCCCATCGTTCAGGGTTCTCACTAACTGGCATCAACACAAGTCTGTTTACTGATGTGTGGTGCAGCCTCCTACGCACTGGCAGTGTTATATGAGGTGCTAAGTGAGGTCACCTATGCCCCTGACTCCCCTGGTATTGGCCCTCACTGACGCCAAGGGTTATGAGGTAGCGGGTCACAAGAGGGAAGCGACCGGCTCAGTTGGTTAGCGTGATGTCAGCACACTCTGATCCCCATACATTCCAGTTCCTGCTTAGGGGGCAATAGTAGTCCAAGCGGATGTGGCAAGAATTCCCCACTATAAGTTTACACTGCCAGAAGAGGGAAGATGTGGAGGGGTTTGTGCTGGAGAGGTAAGCTAGTGTATAATGCCATAGAAACATGATCCTATAAGCCATTTCCCTCTGGGATAAGCTTTGTTAAGTTTTAGGAATTGGTAATTAGTCCTTTAGACCCATCATACACTCTCTCCAACTTTTTGTAAGGGGGTATAGGATCTGGTAGCCCCAGAATAATTGGGGGAGTTCAATGCCCTTAAGACGCACCTGCCAGTGCTGTAGCCTCATCGTTTCAGGGAGATGTTAATGAGCCTAACACCCTTTCATAGAATCTTATATAGGCTTCCAAAAAGAGGTCTCTTAATTTCCGACAGTCCTCGGCCTCCCATCTAGGAAATGATTGGAGCAGTAGCACAAGAGTGAAATCAGGGTTCTGAGCAGTTAGAGTGTTCGAGGAGGGGAAGGTAGTAAGGCACCTTCCTGATTCCCCATCTGTCTCATTTGTCGAGTGCCACACTAATGGGGGTAGTTACATAGGTACTGCTCAGTCTGTGTGCTTGTGTAGCCATGCCAGGACCCAGAGGGGACGGCAAGCCACTGACAGATCCATTTGGAACCAGTGTTTCTCACTCTTGTGGACCACACACTCAGAGATGTATCGTAAGTGGGGGGCCCAATAGTACTTGAGGATATTAGGGGAGGGTCACTCCACCACTTTCTCTAGGCCACATCAGTAAACAGTTACAGATCCTCTGTTGGTTGTCATTCTTGATAAAAGATCAAAAGTCCTGCAGTAAGCCAGTGATATCTTCTTGGGGCACTTGGCTCTGGCCAAGAGAAGCATTAAGGTGAAAACAGATCTGTGTTTTAAACTGACAAAAATTAGCAGCAGTAGAGCAGTCTCTAATGGGCCATCACTAACAAGTCTTGTCATTTATATCCAACTTTGGAGTGTGTGTCAAAAGGGAAGGGACTACAAATACTCTTCAAAATCTTGACCCCACCCCCACTTCTTATAATCGTACTGTGGATAATCTTACACATTTGTAAGGTCTTCCAGACAAGAATGGTATGATTGGCATCATGTATTTGATTGCATTTTTTAAAACAGTAACAAAAGTTATCTGCAATGATGAAAAATGTTGAAACAGAATTAAGCATTGCCAATGTAATAGAATAATTGTGAAAAAATTTGGAGGCGGGCCACAATGATTTTTCACCCACTGTGGGGGAGGGAGCAGCTGGTATTAAAAGGTTTGAAGAGTAGTAGTGTAGCGTGTAGTGACTTGTTGTGCTGGTGGAGTGGAGTTGGTATTGTATGGTGTGGTATGGAGAGGGGTAGAGTTTTGTGGCACCGGTAGCATTGTGTGGCATAGAGTGGCATTGTGTAGCTTGCAGTGTAGTGGCATAGAATGGAGTCATATTATGTTCTGTGATGTGAGGTGCAGAGTAGTGTGGCATTGAGTACAGTGGAGTGGCATTGTGTAGCTTGCAGTTGCCTTTAGTGTAGGATAGCCATCCTTTAGCACGCAGATATACATAAGGATGGAATTATGAGAAAATCAAGAATAGCAATATTTTGGCCATAGACATAGAAGAGTACACCATGTAAGAAAAAGGTCTACATGTTAGAACTTAAATAGGACCCTATTACATCATTGCAGTAGTAGTAGGAGAACAAAAACCTGCAGACTAACGGGTGAAGAGTGTGAAAGAAGCACACACCCACCAGCCAAGACAAAACCGACAACAAGCATCAAGTGACGATGCCAAGGGGCAGAATTGAGTTATGAAAACGGAAACTGCTGCCAAAAAACTGTGCTAGGAAACAGTGGTGAAGAGAAAGAGTCCTGTTAAACAACAAATAACAAGACATCAACTCAACCAGCAAGAACAGCCAAGGCCGTGCAACCAATGACAAAAAGAGGCCTCCCTCCCTGTGTGAAGACTATTACATAAACAAAAACCCAGAAACAGAGCCAGGCTTGGATAATACTGAAACTCCACCAGGGTAACTGCAAGAAATACATCCTCAAAAGGGTGATCTCCACAATAATGAAATATAATATCATGCGGTGTGATTGGGTTTTCATAAGCAGTAGCGGTTCGCGTGCTGTGGAAGGGGTGGGGTGGGAAGGAGCAGGAGGGGTGGTGGAGGGAGGAAACAAACATTTACTTTTTTTTTTTTTTTAATTCACTTACCTCTCCTCCGCTCCTCAGTCCCTCAACCCTCCTCGCTGCAGGCACAGGCTCCCAGCCTGCCCTGCTCCAATCCTGACGCTGCTCAGAACAATGTCAGGATTAGCTGGGAGCTCCTAGCCAGGGCGCTCCCTGGCAGACTGGGAGCCTGTGCAGGCTGGTTCTCTCCAGCCCAGCAACTGTGTTGCTGGGCTAGAGAGAGCCTACAGCAGATGTGTGTTTGACTGGCCCGAGATGGCCGGACAAAAACACATGCGCTGTGAAGGGGGAGTGCTGAGAGCTCCCCCTTAGTGCACATCACCCCAGTGGCCCCGCCCCTTTCAAAGAAAACGATAACAAAACATAGTTTATTATCATTTTCTTTAAAAGGTTTTGCAGCTACCGCTGCTGGCAGAGGGGCAACACTCCCCTGCCCAAACGGAGGAGCCGCCACTGGTCATATGGCAGGAGCATTGATAGGTACAGACAACAGTTCAGCTATATGAGTTATGATAGAAGCAAGTAAAGCAGTTCCCATTCCATTATAGGTCTCAAAGGAGTAGATTGATTGCGGTAGATAGCAGCGAGATACATCAGGGTAGATTGGAGTAGAGTGGACTGAGGTAGACTGGAATGGGGTAACTTGGGGAACAGTGGATTGGGGCATCTTACAGTGGGATAGTGTGTAGTGGGGCACATTGAAGTGGAGTAGGGTACTTGGAGTGTGGTAGATTGGTTAGATTACAGTACAGTAGATTGGGAAAGAGTGGCCTACATTGGGGTACAGTGGAGTGGGGTATACTGGGGTAGATTGGAGTGGAGTAGATTGAAGTGGTTTAGAAAGGAGTGCAACAGTGTAGGCTGGAGTGGAGAAGAAAGGGGAATATAGCAGAGCGAAGTATATTGAAGTGAAGTAGATTGCAGTGGAGTATACTGCACTATACTGGAGTGTGATAGATTGGGGTGGAATGGGTTATATTTCAGTGGAGTGTGGTACATTTTAGTGGGAATCACTGGAGTGGGGTGTACTGGGGTTGAATGCAGCGTGGTAAAGGGGATTAGAGTGGAGTGGGCTAAATTGTAGTGGACTACAGTGAGGTAGATTGGACCTAGCAGACCTAAACATTTTTTAAAACTGGACATGTAGGGGAATCCAGTGTGGGCTGGCTTGTGGGGCTCTCACCAGGTTCTGTCACCCAGAATCCTTTGCAAATCTCTAAATTTGTCTGAAAAAACACATTTTCCTCACATTAGTGATGCAAAGTTCTGAAATCTGAGGGGAGCCACAAACCTCCTTCCATCCAGCATTCTCCCAAGTCTTCTGATAAAAATGGTACCTCACTTGTGTGGGTAGGCCAAATGCCTGCAACGTGAAAGGGCCCAAAACGTACTGTGGTAATAATGATAACGGAGGTGAGCATACTAATTAAACTTGGGATCTGGAACCATTTAGGGAAACCTACCAAACCCAGACATTTCTAAAAAAATAGACACCCAGGGGACCCTATGGATGTGTGGCTTGTGTGGATTCCCAGATGTTTTTGTACACAGAATACCCTGCAAAGGTGAAAAATTTAATAAAAACAATATTTTTCTTGCATTTCTGTGAATTAAACTACAGGAATATGCATGGATCCACAAATATCTTGCCACCTAGCATTCCCCAAGTTGTCCAGATAAAAACACTACCCAACTGGTGAGCCTGCGCCTTGTGCCAGTGCCAGGAATGGATCACACAATGGTCAATGGTAGTCCTTGCATGAGAGCTACTGTTGGCCCTGGAGTGATCCATTCCTGATGTGGGCACTAAGCTCAGTCAAACAAGTAGGTTTGTGGTTTTATCAGGACAGGTGGGTAAACACTGGGTGGTAGGAATTTTGTGGATCCCTGCACACTCCAGTAATTTACGTGACAGAAAAGCAAGGAAACATAGAGTTTTTAATCAACATTTCACCTTTGCAGGGTGTTCTGGGTAAGAAAACTTTGTGGAATTCAAACACGTCACACCTCCGTGGACTGCCCCGGGTGTCTACTTTTCAGAAATGTCTGTCACGATTTACTCGTCGCTTACGGCTCGGGCCAACTGGAACTGCAGGATGGTCTCGATCTTTGTAGGTCCTGCCTTGACCAAGGTAAGGGCCGCCCTTTCTGGTAGCCATAGTGCTGCTGACAATAGGACGTCAAAAAGCAGTCCGTGCCCTCTAGAAGGAGTCCCAGAGGAAAAACCCAAAGGGAAAAAACCTCTATGGCTGGAACTCCCTGGAACAGAGAATAAGCACAGGAATAAGGTAAGTCTTCCAATAAAAAGAAAACAAATACTGGAAGAAACAGGAACAGGCGAGGAAAAAAGGCTGGAGGAAAAATCAAGAGGAGCGTGAGCACCTTCAAAGGAAGTGTTGCAGCGCAAGGACAGCAAGAAACCCACTCCTTATATACCCTAAAACAGGAAGTGACATACAGGAAGAAAAAAGACGCCATGTTGGATTGGGAAAGGACCATAGGAGAACATAGATGAAAACGCCATTTTAGAAAAGGATCCTAATGCATGCAGTGAAAGAGGTGGAAGAAGCGCATGCTGGAAGAAAGAAGAACATGGCTCCTATTTGTAAAAATGAAGGAAAGAAGAAAAGAAGAGAAAAGAAGACAAAGAAAAACAACAGGTAACACTAGGTAAGTGAGGGGTGTGGTGGGATGCCTACTTCTAATTTCGAGTGCGTGTCGCGCCCTGAACTCGCCAAGGTCGATGCGCAATCTAGGGCCTGGTGCGACATAAGGTTGGAAAAAAGTGGCGCAGCACACCCTGTGGCTGAGAAAACGAACAGCAGCTCCAGCCATGTCCCGAGCCAATCATCCTGCTTTGGCCGCGGTGGACCGCATGACAACAATGTCTGGGTTTGGTAGGTTTCTGTAGTACTGTGATGATTAATGTGATGATGTAATACATTCTGGTGTTGGGCTGTGAGTAGGAACAATCTTAGAATGTTGATATTGGAAGTGTTGGACAGTTATTGCATTAACCAAAGATGCTCTGTGTAGGAAGCTGGCTCTGTATATACAATTTCAAAATGAGATATACTATGCACAGAGTCCAGGGGTTCCCCAGAGGCTTAACAGAGGCTAAAGTAGATAATACTAATGCTTTTTTTGTGGTGTGTAGGAGTCGGGCCTGGTTTGTAGTGGGTACCTAAGGTACTTACACTTTATACCAGGTCAAGTTATCCCTTATTAGTGAAATGTATGCAGTGTTCTAGCAGCTTAGGCTGTCTAGGGATAGCTGTAGCAGAGCAGCCAAGGAGACATGCAAAGCTCCTGCAATACCACTATAGTTACACAGTACTGATACACAATAAAAGACAATACTCAGTGTTACCAAAAATAAAGTTACATAATTTTAGCAACACAAGGCCAAAAATATCTTGGAGGCAATACTCCTTCTGGCAGTAAGTATTATACACAATATAAACACTAGTAACCAAAATCAGGCAAGTAAACAGTCATAGAATAGTACAACAGTGTAAAATACAACAGATTGCAAAGGGCCTAGGGGCAACACAAACCATATATTAAAATAGTGAAATGTGAATGTCGAATTCCCAACAGGCAAGTGTTGTGTGTAGAGGGACGCTGGGAGTGTAAGAAAACAGGAAAGGTAAGTAAAATACCCCACCCCAGAGCCCAGGAAAGCAGGAGTAAAGTTCAGCAAGTTTCCTCAGGACACACTACAAGTCGTGATGAAGAATTATGCAAGAACCAAGCAAGACTGATAGCAACAAATGATGGATTCCTGGACCTAAAGACCTGTGGAGAAAGGAGATCAAGTCCAGAAGTCGAAGAAGAGTCCAGGAGGAACAGTAGCCCCTGCAAACCTGGAAGAAAGTGAAAACGTGGATTCGCCAGTTAGAAGAAAAGTACAGAAATGCACCAAAGAAGATAGCTGTGGGATCCTGCTTGGTGCAAGAGATGTCCCACATCGAGTTGTTGAATGCGGGCTGTTTGCGTCGCTGGTTTCCGCCAACAAGCCTTGGTTCAAGCAAGTTCGTGGTTTGCGTCAAAGAGGAGCTGCTGACCCAGGAGGGACCTGGGGGTCTCAGCTCAGACTGGGGAGACAGAGGGGGCGCTCAGCAATTCAGAGAGCCTTAGAATACCAGACAGCACCCACCTACACTGGAGGATCCCACGCCACCGGAGAACAACTCAGAGAGCTATGCGTCATGGGACGGAGTGCTGGGGACCTGGGCTACGCTGTGCATGAAGAACTTTTGGAAGAAGTGCACAGAAGCCCAAGGAGCTGCAGAAGACGCAGTGCACAGGGAGGCAAGCTCTTACCTCTGCCAAATTTTGAAAGCTGGACCTTTGGACAGTCTGGGTCACTTTGGTCCACCGCCTGTGTTCCAGGGATCATGCTCCTCGACAGGAGTCCCAGAGTACTGGTTGTCGTTGCAGAGAGGTACCTGCTGAAGCAGGGAAGTGACTCTGTCACTCCACGGGAGATTCGTTGGTTCTTCTGGTGCAGGGTGAAGGCAGGCAGTCCTCAGAGCATGCACACCTTGGAAACTGTTGCAGTTGCTGGCTGGAGCTGAAGTTGCAGTTCACAGGAGTCTCCCTGGGTACTTTGTTGCAGTTACATCAGTTCATGGAGCAGTCTGCAGTTGATCCGACGGTCAGAGCTGAAGCAGAGGATGCAGAGGAAGGAATCGTGCAAACCAAATCTGAGGAAACACCCAGAGGAGAGAGCCTAAATAGCCCTGAGAGGGGGATTGGCTATCTACCCAGGTATGCACCTTTTAGGAGGGGTCTCTGACGTCACCTGCTGGCACTGGCCACTCAGAGGTCTCCAGAGGGTCCCCACACCTTGGAATCCAAGATGGCTAATGCCAGGGACACTCTGGAGGAGCTCTGGGTACCACCCCAAGGGTGGTGATGGACAGGGGAGTGGTCACCCCCTTTTCATTTGTCCAGTTTCGCGCCAGAGCAGGGACTGGGGTCCCTGAACCGGTGCAGACTGGATTATGTAAGGAGCGCACCGTTTGTGCCCTTCAAAGCATTTCCAGAGGCTCTAGGAGGATACCCCTCCCATGCCTGTAACACCTATTTCCAATGCGAGAGGGTGTAACACCCCTCTCCTAAAGGAAATGCATTGTTCTGCATTCCTGGGATTGAGCTGCTCAATCACCAGGAGGGCAGAAAACAGTCTGTGGGGTGGCAGCAGCGGTAGCTGCAGAGAAATCCCCAGAGAACTGGTTTGGCAGTACCCGGGGTCCACAGTGGAGCCCCGGGGATGCATGGAATTGCCTCCCCAATACAAGATTTGGAATGGGGGGACAATTCCATGATCTTAGACATGTTACATGGCCATATTCGGAGTTACCATTGTGAAGCTACATATATGCATTGACATATTTGTAGTAAACGCTTATAATGGTGTCCACGCACTCACGAAGTCTGGGGAATTGGCCCTGGACAATGTGAGGGCACCTTTGCTAGTGCAAGGATGCCCTCACACACAGGGGGTCATTCTGACCGCGGCGGATGGCGGTCGCCGCCCGCCAAGCGGTTCCCGCCGAAAGACCGCGGCGGTCAAAAGACCGCGGCGGTCATTCTGGCTTTCCCACTGGGCCGGCGGGCGACCGCCGAAAGTCCGCCCGCCAGCCCAGCGGGAAACACCCTTCCCACGAGGACGCCGGCTCAGAATGGAGCCGGCGGAGTGGGAAGGTGCGACGGGTGCAGTTGCACCCGTCGCGAATTTCAGTGCCTGCAAAGCAGACACTGAAATTCTTCGTGGGGCCCTCTTACGGGGGCCCCTGCAGTGCCCATGCCATTGGCATGGGCACTGCAGGGGCCCCCAGGGGCCCCGCGGCACCCCCTACCGCCATCCTGTTCCTGGCGGGAGAACCGCCAGGAACCGGATGGCGGTAGGGGGTGTCAGAATCCCCATGGTGGCGGAGCGCGCTCCGCCGCCATGGAGGATTCTCAAGGGCAGCGGGAAGTCGGCGGTACACCGCCGACTTTCCGTTTCTGGCCGCGGCTGAACCGCCGCGGTCAGAATGCCCAGCGGTGCACCGCCAGCCTGTTGGCGGTGCTACCGCCGACCTCCGCCATGGCGGTAATTACCGCCAGGGTCAGAATGACCCCCACAGTAACTTTGCACCTAGCCTTCAGTAAATGAAGGTTAGACATATAGGTGACTTATAAGTTACCTGGTGCAGAGAAAATTTCACTGAGGCTGCAGTGGCAGTCTGGATGAAAAGTTAGTATGAGCTCCTTATGGGTGGCAAAAGAAATGCTGCAGCTCATAAGGATCTCCTCGAACCCCACTGCCCCAGGTACCTAGGTACCATATACTTAAGAGTTATAAGGGGGTCCAGTGTGCCACTCAGAATTGGAATATTTGGTTGCTAAACTATAGTGACACATTTGGTACACAGCGAGAGCATAAGCACTGGAGTTCTGGTTAGCAGAACTCCAGTGACAAAGTCAAGCATACTGACAACACATATAGGCCACAAACTATGAGCACTGGGGTCCTGACTAGCAATATCCCAGTGAGACAGTAAAAACACACTGACAAACAGGCAGAAATTGGGGGTAACATGCAAGAAAGACGATACTTTCCTACAACTGTTCTGTCAAAGCGTTAGAAGGTTGGTTACATGGCAGCAAAGTGTCTGACTATGAGGGTCTATATGATCTGATTTTGAGAGAGCATATTTTTAATAATTGTGTGTCTGATTTGTTACACCAGTACTTTGTAGACTCAGATCAGACCTCTCCCCAAGAATTGGGAAAGAAGGCAGACAAATGGGTTAGAAGAAGGGTGAGCAGAAAAGCTCATACAGGGGGGTGAAAAGGACAGCAAGGAGAAGGATGGTAAGTCACATGACAAGGGTGGGGACAAAGATAAAAAGTCAGAGTTTTCATCAGGCCCACAAAAATCCTCTGGGATTACTGATGCCCATAACACCACTATTAGCCACCCCATTGCTGTTGTTAATCTCAGCTAGGGGGGAGTTACTGGTCCTAAAAAGGTTGTGGTATCCACTGACGTACCTGTAGAGTGTTTATTGGGCAATGCTTTGGAAACTTCAGCTTGGGCTGAAGTGGAGTTGGAGGCCCATGCAGCCATACTGGGCATTCCAGGGCACATCTTTGCTCGTACCAGGTCTCAGGCCAAGAAGCAAAGAGGACAGGGAAACCTGGATCCTGGGACAATGTACCAAGTGCTCATAAAAACCAGGGGTAGAAAGGGTAAACCCTTGTACACTATCCCTCCCTCTCCAGAAGATTCCCCTTTTGATGAGGAGGAGTCCACTCCTAGTGCAGAACCTACACCAGAGGAGCTTCAGGCTGACACAGCTGAGCTCTTGGATGCAGGGGGGCCTGCCAGGGAGGAACTGAGTGTGGCACAGCAGACCTGTCACACACTAGAGGGTCTTAGACAGCAAGCTGTCAAACAGCAAAACGGGGATATCAGTGACTCACATAGAGTTTATTGGGAGAACAATCTCCTTTATTCTAAGGCAGGGGACAATAAAACTGGTGCTACCAGGAGATTGGTCATTCCCTTGCAGTATAGGGAATTCCTCCTAACTCTTGCACATGATATTCCTTTGGCTAGACATCTGGGGCAAAATAAGACCTGGGACAGACTTGTCCCTCACTTTCACTGGCCTCACTTGCCAGAGGACACAAAAGAGTTTTGTCGCTCTTGTGTGACTTGCCAGGCCAGTGGCAGAACTGGTGGCACCCCAAAGGCCCCCTTAATCCCACTGCCAGTAGTTGGGGTGCCCTTTGAAAGGATAGGGGTTGACCCTCCAGCTGCTTCTGGTGACAGGTGCATCTTAGTGGTAGTGAACCATGCCCCAAGATACCCAGAAGCCATCCCCTTAAGGACCACTACAGCTTGTGCAGTGGCAAAGGCCCTCCTGGGAATATTTTCCAGGGTGGGCTTTTCTAAAGAGGTAGTATCAGACAGGGGTAATAACTTCATGTTTGCATACTTAAAAGCTATGTGGAAGGAGTGTGGTGTAACCTATAAATTCACCACACCCTATCATCCACAAACAAATGGACTGGTTGAGAGATTTAACAAAACTATCAAAGGCATGATCGTGGGATTCTCTGAAAAACTCAGAAGGAGATGGGATGTCCTCCTGCCATGACTCCTTTTTGCCTACAGAGAGGTACCCCAAAAAGGAGTGGGATTTAGCCCCTTTGAACTCATATTTGGTCACCCTGTTAGGGCTTCCCTTGCTCTTGTAAAAGAGGGGTGGGAGCAACCATTGAAGCCCCCTAAACAAGGTATTGTGGATCATGTGCTTGGCCTAAGATCAAGGATGGCTGAGTACATGAAAAGGACCACTAAGAACGTTCAGGCCAGCCAAGGGCTTCAAAAGCAATGGCATGATCAGAAGGTTGTCCTGACTGAGTACCACCTAGGACAGAAGGTGTGGGTTTTAAAGCCTGTGGCACCAAGAGCACTCCAGGACAAATGGAGTGGACCACATCTTATTGTGGAAAAGAAGGGTGAGGTCACCTATTTGGTAGACCTTCAGAAGTTCCCTCAGGGTACTTTATGTCAACCGCCTTAAACCCTAATATGATAGGGCAGATTTGACCCTACTTATGGCCACAGATGAGGGGCAGGAGGAAGAGAGTGACCCTTTCCCTGACCTTTTCTCCAACACTGAAGCTGATGTCTTACTCGAAGGAGTTGTCCTTGCAGACTGCCTTACAGCAGAACAGAGGGAGGACTGTAAGCCTAGGCCAATTTTGGGAACTCTTTTCACTCACTCCTGGTACCACTACTTGGTGTGAGCATACCGTTGATACTGGAGACAGCTTGCCTGTTTAAAGTAAGATTTATAGGCAGCCTGATCATATCAGAGACTGCATTAAATCTGAGGTTCAGAAAATGTTGGACCAAGGTGTTATTAAGCACTCAGATAGCCCCTGGGCCAGCTCAGTGGTGCTTGTCCCCAAACCTCATAGCAAAGATGGAAAGAGAGAAATTAGGTTTTGTGTAGACTACAGAGGGCTTAATACAGTTATAAAAACAGATGCTCACCCTATACTGAAGGCAGATAAGCTCATAGATACACTGGCATCTGCCAAATATCTAAGCACCTTTGATTTGACTGCAGGGTATTGGCAGATCAAATTATCAGAGGATGTGTGACGGGCTGAGTGTGCCCCGCCCGCACAGGAACCGGACTTGTGCTGTCGCTGCCACGTCTAACCCCGACCTTCCTGGTTTCCCTCCCCGTGATTCGCTGGTTCCATTCCAGAGAATAACCAGAGCTCAAGGAAGAGAATACAGAGAGAGACTTTAACCTAAAATCAATCAAAAATAAAAACCCACATAACTCACCGACAACCGACTCACAAGTATTCCCTATACGCCGAGTACATCACAGGATGCCAAACCCAAAACTGCATTTTCAACCATTGGAGGGCATTATTAGTTTACAGGTATGCCCTTTGGCCGGAACTATGCACCTGCCACTTTCCAGAGGCTGGTGAACATAGCCCCCCAAGGTGTGGAAGCTTTCAGTGCAGCATATCTAGATGATATTGCTGTATTTAGCTCCACCTGAGATGACCACCTGGTCTACCTGTGGAAAGTTTTGGAGGCCCTGCAAAGGCAGGCCTTACTATCAAGGCTTCAAAATGCCAGATAGGGCAGGGGAAAGTGGTTTATCGGGGCCACCTGGCAGGTGGAGAACAAATTGTACCTCTAAAGGGGAAGATACAGACTATTTTAGACTGGGCTCCCCTACTACTCAGATCCAGGTCAGAGCCTTTCTTGGTCTCACTGGGTATTACAGGAGGTTCATTAAAAACTATGGCTCCATTGTTGCCCTTCTTAATGACCTCACCTCTAAAAAGATGCCTAAAAAGGTATCATGGACAGCCAGCTGTCAAAGAACTTTTGAGGAGCTTAAGGAGGCTATGGCCCTCATTCTGACCTTGGCGGTCGGTGGAGAGGCGGCGGTCGGACCGCGAACAGACCGGCGGTCAAAAAAATGGCATTCTGACCGCGGCGGTCACCGCCGCGATCGACCGCCACTTCCCCACTCCGACAGCCACGGCGGTCATGACCGACGGGCTGGAGTCTGCGCACTCCGGTCCGGCGGTCGACCCAAGAGCGCCAACGGTATCATGACCCTGCTTACCGCCGCGGTTTCTGGCGGTCGGGAACCGCCATGCGAACCATGGCGGTAGGCACTATCGGGGCCAGGGAATTCCTTCCCTGGCACTGATAGGGGTCTCCCCCACCCCCCACTGCCCCCCCGAGTCCTCCCCCCACACCCTCCACCCCCCTGCCACCCCCCAGAGGTGGTACGAACCCCCTCCCCACCCCCACCCCGACATGCACATACACGCACCCCGACATGCACACACCCCCAACATGCACATATACACACCCCCTACACACACACATACACAACGGGGACACATACCCGCACACATACATGCGACATGCGCACCCGCCGAACTACACACATTGCCCATAGGCACAGCAGCACTCCCCGCCCGCATGCACGCACTCACACACCCCCTCTACACACTCACACGCACACCCCCATGCACGCACACATCACACAACACCCACCCACCCCCTCCCCTCACGGACGATCAACTTACCTTGTGCGTTGGTCCTCCGGGAGGCGACAGGAGCCATGGGGAGGTGACCGCCAACAGAAGACCGCCAACAGAAGACCGCCACACAGAAATGTGGGTCGTAATTCTGTGGGCGGTGTTCTGCTGGCGTGGCGGTGGAGGTTGACCAGTCTCCACTTTCCCGCCGACCGCCAGTGTGGCTGCTGGCGGTTTTCCGGCGGAACGCTCCCAGCAGTCAGAATGCGCACAGCGGCATACCGCCGCGGTCGGCGGTCTTCACCGCGGCGGTAACTCGGCGGTCTTGCGAAAAGACCGCCAAGGTCAGAATGACCCCCTATGTGTACTACACCTGTCCTAAAAAGCCCAAATTACTCTAACAAATTAATTGTCCAGACAGACGCATCTGAACTGGGGGTTGGAGCAGTGCTATCACAACTGAACTCAGAGGGCCAGGATCAACCTGTTGCTTTTATTAGTAGAAGGTTGACCCCTAAAGAAAAGTGTTGGTCAGCCATAGAGAGAGGGAGGCCTTTGCTGTGGTCTGGGCCCTGAAGAAGTTGAGACCATACTTATTTGGAACTCACTTCATTGTTCAGACAGGCCACACGCCCCTCTTTGGGCTCAAACAGATGAAAGTTGAAAATCCCAAACTGTTAAGGTGGTCCATATCCCTACAGGGAATGGACTATACAGTGGAACATGGACCTGGGAGTAACCACTCCAATGCAGATGGGCTCTCCAGATATTTCCACTTAGACAATGAAGACTCATCTGGGCAAGGTTAGCCTTATTGTTGTTTGCGGGGGTTGTGTAGGAAAGTACCATCTTTCTTTGCATGTTACCCCCAATTTCTGCCAGTTTGTCAGTGTGCTTTTACTGTCTCACTGGGATCCAGCTAGTCAGGACCCCAGTGCTCATAGTTTGTGGCCTATATGTGTTGTCAGTATGCTTGACTGTGTCACTGGAGTTCTGCTAACCAGAACTCCAGTGCTGATGCTCTCTCTGTGCACCAAATTTGTCACTATAGTTTAGTGACTCCATATTCCAATTCTTATTGGCACACCGGACCCCCTTATAAGTCCCTAGTATATGGTCACTGGGTATCCAGGGCAGTGGGGTTCCAGGAGATCCTTATGAGCACCGCTCTGTGACAAGAACTGGTATGCTGAGATTCATCTCCTGTCAACAAGCGTGATCCCTGGAACACAGGTGGTGGACTGAAGTGACCCAGACTGTCCAAAGGTTCAGCTGCCCAAATTTGGTGGAGGTAAGAGTTTGCCTCCCCATGCAGCAACCATACCCCTGTGCACCACATCTTCTGCAGCTCCTTGGGCTTCTGTGCACTTCTTCCAAAAGTTCTTCGTGCACAGCATGGCCCAGGTCCCCAGCACTGCATGCTGCGACGCACAACTCTCTGAGCTGTTCTCCGGCGGCCTGGGATCCTCCAGTGTAGTGCTGCAACAACCACAATTTGCAACTCCTTTGTCCCCATGATCTGGGACTCCCGTGGGTGCTGCCTGGTCTTCTGAGGGCTCTCTGAAGTGCTGAGAGGCATCTCTGTCTCCTCAGTCTGAGTTGAGACCCCAAGGTCCCATCTGGGTCCAGGCAGCTCCTCTTTGATGCAAACCACGTACTTGCGTGAACCAAGGCTTGTTGCAGAATCCAGTGATGCAAACAGCCTGCATCCAACAACTCGACGCCGAACATCTCTTGCACCAAGCAGGAACCCACAGCTATCTTCTTTGGTGCATTTCTGTACTTTTATTTCAACCGGAGAATCCACTTTTGCACCTTCTTCCAGGTGGGAAGGGGTTCCTGTTCTTCCTGGACTCTTCTTCGACTTCTGGACATGGTCTCCACTCTCCATAGGTCTTCAGGTCCAGGAATTCACTGTTGGTTGGTTGCAGTCTTGCTTGATTCTTGCATTCTTCTTCATTACGACTTGTAGTGTGTTCTAAGGAAGCTTGCTGTACTTTACTCTTGCTTTCCTGGGCTCTGGGTGGGGTACTGTGCTTACATTTGGTGTTTTCTTAGACTCCCAGCACCCCTCTCCACACTAAACTTGCCTACGAGGGAATTCGATATTCGCATTCCACTATTTTAGTATATGTTTGTGTTGCCCCTAGGCCTATTGCAATCTATTGTATTTTCTACTGTTTGCACTATTCTATGTCTGTTTACTTACCTGATTTTGGTTACTAGTGTATATATTGTGTATAATACTTACTTCCAGAAGGAGTATTGCCTCTAAGATATTTTTGGCCTTGTGTCACTAAAATAAAGTACCTTTAATTTTGGTAACACTGAGTATTGTCTTTTATTGTGTATCAGTACTGTGTAACTATAGTGGTATTGCAAGAGCTTTGTATGTCTCACAGTTTAGCGTTGGCTGCTCTGCTACAGCTACCCCTAGACAGCCTAAGCTACTAGACACTGCCTACATTTAACTAATAAGGGATAAATGGGCCTGGTCTAAGGTGTAAGTAACTCAGGTACCCACTACAAACCAGGCCAGCCTCCCACAACAGTCCACAAAGTCAACCCAATCCTGTGAGGATTCTTTCTTGGTTTCCCTAAAGGTGATTCTGTATTGCTCTGTGGTGAGCCCAAAACCATCTATGGGTGCATGTTTAAGAATGTCATAGTTATCTGAGTCCTCCTCCCTGACAGTGAGGAGTCTGTCCCTCCCTTTATCAGAGAAGGACAACCAAAGAATAGCAGCCCACTGCCTATGAGAGACTCTCTGAACTTTAGAGGCCCTCCCAAGTGCAGCAAAACACTTGAGGAGCTAACCCCAACCCCTGCCTTTCCCTTTCCACACCTAAGGCCTTCCTATCTAGGGCCAGCTGTTGCTGCTGCAGCCTCAACCTAGCTTCCTCCAATCCTAGCTTTCTGAGTTCCCTGTCTATGGAGTCATCACCTGGATTGGATGTGTGGAACCCCTCAGAAACTGAAGTGACATGGGAATGTGCAGAGGTAGATCTTTCCCTAGCTTTGTTAACCCTAGTTACCTGAAATCTAGGTGTGAACGGAGCTCTACCTGTATGTGAACCCCTCCACTGCCAGTGACACTAGATGGTTTGTTAGGGGGAAGATTTTGTGAAGAGCCCTCCCCTGAATCTTCAAGATGATCCCCTGAGTCTAAAGGGTTAGAATCCCCATCCCTCTCCTCTTCCTGGTTAGCAGACTGCTCCTGGTCACCCTGGAGAAGGAGACTTAAAAGGAAATTCTTATTAGGGTTCTTTCCTACCTCTAAGATTCTCTCTGAGCAAAGCCCCCTTAGGCCTTTGAAAACAGGTTCTCCTAGGGAGTTCCCATGACTCCAGGGGTGGCCTCTGAGGAAGACATAGGGAGTCATTACAACCCTGGCGGTCAGTGTTAAAGCGGCGGTAAAACCGCCAACAGGCAGGCGGTAAATAAAATGGAATCACGACCGTGGCGGACACCGCCAACATAGACAGCCACTTTAACACTCCGACCGCCACGGCAGGACAAACAAACACCGCGGTGGTAACCACCAACAGATAGGCGGAGGACAATATACCGCCCACACTATTACAACCCACCAATCCGCCACCTTTTCCAGGGCGGATTCACTGCGAAGAAAAACACAGCGGAAACAGGAATTGGAAGGGAAAACGCTCACCTCTACACACCCCACGAGGAATAGGACGCCATGGAGCCCGAGCTCCAGATTCTGCCAGCCTTTATCTTCCTACTCCTCTACCAGGAGCACGAACGCCGGCGGCGAAGACCACGGTGAGTACTGCACCTATGACACAGACGAGGGGATAGGGAAAAAACAGGGACACACACACGCAACACCCCCACCCCCACCCACTACAACACACACACTAATACATGTTGATACATTACAGTTACACCCCCCGAGCCCCCTCGAAGAATGCAAAGACAAAAGGAAATTATTGTAACGATTGGTATCTATTAAAATCCAGTACTCCAAAATATATATACACCATAAACAAATATATACACCAATAATACAAGTCCAGGTATTGCACCATTTATAGTCTGTGGACCACTGGGCCCAAAATGCATGGGCGAGGCCCACACTCGATACCCGATCAAAACAGAGAGAACACTGCAGGGGCATCAGATAGAAATACAACAGGCACCTCAAGGGGAAGGGAAGGGGGGGCACTTCAGCCGATGAGTGTACGACGCCAGATCCACGAGGGGGCTCAATGCCCACTGTTCAATCCTGGGGAGTGCAAAGCCACAGTCTCTCAAGTCTCTACAATGGGTGGGTTGCCCACTGTTCAATCCTGGTGAGTGCAAAGCCACAGTCTCTCAAGTCTCTACAGTGGGTGGGTTTCCCACTTTTCAATCCTGGGGAGTGCAAAGCCACAGTCTCTCAAGTCTCTACAGTGGGTGGGTTGCCCACTGCCATATCCTGGGGAGTGCAAAGCCATAGTCTCTCAAGTGGATAACAGTCTCCACTGGTTCTGGAGGGGGACTGGTGCCCAGAGTGCTTCATCCTGTGAAGGACAGAGGTAGTGGATGGATTTCTCCACTGGTTCTGGAGGGGGACTGGTGCCCAGAGTGCTTCATCCTGTGAAGGACAGAGTGTAGCCGGCAGTTGAAATTCCCGGCTACATCACGGGTTGCATCGGGAACGGACTCCCGATTTTCTGACCCGTACGATGACCATGACGACATCGGGAATCCGGGTGGGCGGATTCCTGATTCTCTCTCGGTGCACCATGGTGACGAGGACGCTTCACTGGGAACCCGGATATCCGGGTTCCCGAGGGGATGAAAAGGAACGACGGACTATGCACGGGCAGCGCGTTAGAGGAAGAAGACGCCGGAGAAGACACAAGCGGAGAAAGAAGAAAACGGGAGCCAGAACGAAGACCACCGACCGAGGAACCAAAGAAGTCTAGTGTCAAGGACACTACAACGAGGGAAGAGGTTCCAGAAGGATGCGAACTCCGCCACGTCCCCGGAGGGATGTGGCTCAATCAGGTATGGTCCTATATAAAGGACAGTCTACGATTGAATCGGGCGAGGGAGGGGGCTGCGGGAGAGGGGAGCGAGGGGAGAGGAGGAGAAGAGGGGAGGGGGACAAGAAGGGAGGAGGGAAGGGATTTGAGAAGGGCACTGGAGGAGTCAACGAGAGCACCATAACGGGCAAAACCTAATATTATTTTTAAGACCACACACAAAGGTGACTTCCCTTAATATTCTGACCTTTAGGTCATCACGTTATTCTAGGGAGCGGTCTCTCTCTCTCTCTCTCTCTCTCTCTCTCTCTCTCTCCCTCTCTCCCTCTCTCTTTTTGTCTGCACAAACTTACATCACAAAATAAAAGCCCAGACTCACCCATATTTCCGTTCCTCTTGTTTCCGGTCCACCTGGGAACCCCACGGAGACTACCATCACCTGTCAAGAGGAACCCTGGGAAAGAAGAAGACAGTGTAGAGTTGAGAGCCAACAGACCACATACCTTGGACATTGTCACAGATAAACTAAATATAATAAAAACCACATTTTCACACCCCGACTCAGTATCATAGTACTTATTATCGCCACACCCACTGCCACACAGAGGTAGTGGATGGATGTCTCCACTGGTTCTGGAGGGGGACTGGTGCCCAGAGTGCTTCATCCTGTGAAGGACAGAGGTAGTGGATGGATCTCTCCACTGGTTCTGGAGGGGGACTGGTGCCCAGAGTGCTTCATCCTGTGAAGGACAGAGGTAGTGGATGGATCTCTCCACTGTATCTGGAGGGGGACTGGTGCCCAGAGTGCTTAATCCTGTGAAGGACAGAGGTAGTGGATGGATGTCTCCACTGGTTCTGGAGGGGGACTGGTGCCCAGAGTGCTTAATCCTGTGAAGGACAGAGGTAGTGGATGGATCTCTCCACTGGTTCTGGAGGGGGACTGGTGCCCAGAGTGCATCACTCACCCCATGACGGACCCAGTTGTGTCAGTGCCCCTGCCGCTCATAGGCTAGCGGTGCTTGAGTTGGCGGTCCTTCATGTCCCAGCGGTGCTTGTGCTGGCGGTCCTTCATGGCCCAGCGGTGCTTGTTCTGGCGGTTCCCTGTTCAGCGGTGCTTGAGTTGGCGGTCCTTCATGGCCCAGCGGTGCATGTGCTGGCGGTCCTTCATGGCCCAGCGGTGCTTGAGTTGGCGGTCCTTCATGGCCCAGCGGTGCTTGTGCTGGCGGTGCCCTGTTCAGCGGTGCTTGAGTTGGCGGTCCTTCATGGCCCAGCGGTGCATGTGCTGGTGGTCCTTCATGGCCCAGCGGTGCTTGAGTTGGCGGTCCTTCATGGCCCAGCGGTGCTTGAGTTGGCGGTCCTTCATGGCCCAGCGGTGCTTGTGCTGGCGGTGCCCTGTTCAGCGGTGCTTGAGTTGGCGGTCCTTCATGGCCCAGCGGGCCTTGTGCTGGCGGTCCTTTACGGATCAGCTGGGGCTGGCGGTGGCCTGTTCAGCGGTGCTTGAGTTAGCAGTCCTTCATGGCCCAGCGGGCCTTGTGCTGGCGGTCCTTCACTGATCAGCTGGGCTGGGGCTGGCGGTGGCCTCCTGGGCAGCTGGGCTGGGGCTGGCGGTGGCCTCCTGGGCAGCTGGGCTGGGGCTGGCGGTGCCCTCCTGGGCAGCTGGGCTGGGGCTGGCGGTGCCCTCCTGGGCAGCTGGGCTGGGGCTGGCGGTGGCCTCCTGGGCAGCGGGGCCGGGGCTGGCGATGGCCTCCTGGGCTGGGGCTGGCAGTGGCCTCCTGGGCAGCTGGGCTGGGGCTGGCGGTGGCCTCCTGGGCAGCTGGGCTGGGGCTGGCGATGCCCTCCTGGGCAGCTGGGCTGGGGCTGGCGGTGTCCTCCTGGGCAGCTGGGCTGGGGCTGGCGGTGGAGTCCTGGGCAGCTGGGATGATGGCGGTCTTCTCCGCCGTGCAGCTCTTCCCAGACTTGCCGGGTTTCTTGTGGCCCTTCCCCACCTTGGGAGGTGTCACAGCTGACTCCACACTCCCACCGGGACCCCTGGGAGTGGCTTTGGTGGCTGGAGTCTTCCCCCTCTCCCGCCGGGCACTGGCCAACTTCTGATGCTTCACAGGTGGGGGACTGGCTGTGCTGTGGCTCCGTGCCACACTGGCTGTCCTGGTGGCCGGTGCACTCCACATACTGGTGACTACAGGCACCACTGGTCCCGGAGATGTTGTGGCTGAGGTGCTACTTTGGGACCTATGAGATGGACAGGGTGGGGGAGGTGTGGGAAAGAGATCAAGGGTGGACAGGAAAAGTTTCTTAGACACACTGGGATGGGTAGCTGGAGGGGGTTTGGGAGTGGAGGAAGAGGTGGTGATAGTAGGAGGTGTACGTTTGGTGACTTTGGGTGCAGGTGCATGCGCTGGAGGCTGTCGTGAGGTGGATGGTTGTTGGGTGGGTGTGTGGCTGCGTTTGTGTACCTTGGGAGGGGGCGTCACAGACACACTGGGAGAGGACACAGGGGACGTGAGAATGGTACTGGGGGTGGTGACTGCACGTGAGCGGGGTGTGCTGATGGGTGTGCTGGTGAGGGACGTAGTGGCTGTAGAGGTAGTGCATGCAGGTGTGAGTGTAGACGAGACTGGGAGGGAGGAGGGAGACGACGACGAGGGGGACACAGTGGAGGCAGTGGATGTTGGTGTGTCTGCATGTGTGTGTTGCTTGCGTGAGTGCCTGTGGGATGTGTGGTGCTTATGTTTGCCTGAGCTTCCCTTGTGTGGTGAGGTGTGTGCAGGCTGGTCTGATGGTGTGCTTGGGATAGGCAGAGGTACAGGGGATTGGATGTGTGTGGAGGAAGTTGGAGGGGGGAGGCTAGAGACGGGGACAATGGCTGCCATCCGTGCTGAGGCCAGAGTTTGAAAAGCTCCGTGAAGGGCCGCCTCACCAGAATGAATGCCCTCCAGGAATGCATTAGTTTGTTGCAACTGCCTTTCTACACCCTGGATGGCATTCAAAATGGTAGACTGCCCAACAGTGAGGGACCTGAGGAGGTCAATGGCCTCCTCACTGAGGGCAGCAGGGGTGACAAGGGCAGGGGCTGAGGTGCCTGGGGCGAAGGTGATGCCCACCCTCCTGGGTGAGTGGGCACGGGGCAAAGGCTGAGGGGCTGGTGGGAGGGCGGTGCTGGTAGGGGGGGTGGCGGCTGTACCTGTAGATACGGGGGCACAGATGTTGCCGCCACCACAAGGGAGCTCCCATCAGAGGACGTGTCCGTGTCGCTGGTGTCAGCTCCTGTCCCCGCCGTGAAGCTCCCCTCGCCCTCCGTCCCACTGGTGAACTCCGAGTCCGTAGTCTCGCCCTCCAGGGCCATGTAGGATGCAGCTCCCTCGTGCTCCGGTGCCACTGCTCCTCCGCCTGATGATGCTAATGCACACAGGAACAGGGAGAACACAAAAAGGGGTGGGGACGACAGAAGAAAGACATGTTGAGTGCATGGATTACCGCTACCACTGGCAGACAAGACAGACACAGAAGCACCCTGCACTACGCCGTGCTCTTGGGCTCCACTGTTCAATTACTGGAAAATGGCCTACAAGCCTATGGACGACATCGGCACACATAGATGACACAGGGGCATGAATAGCTGTACTTGGCACTCTACAGAGGTGGGCTGGGGTGCCACATGGCCTGCCTTACGGAGGGGCCTTGCCTACGCAACTCGCCCTGGCCTAGGGAAACCCACAGCCCTCCTCCCCCACCCAGACAACTCCACTGCGGGCAAAGTCAGCAGAATGAGAGTGTACTCACCCCCTTGTGTCTGCTGTGGTGCCCTCAAGCGCCCATCGAACTGCGGGTAGGCAACCGCCAGGATCCGGAACATCAGGGGGGTCATGGTGAGACGGGCACCCCTCCCACGTTGGGAGGCCATCCCCAGCTTAGCCTCCGCCGTCTTCTTGCTCCAGCGGCGAATGTCCTCCCATCTTTTCCGGCAGTGGGTGCTCCGTCTGTGGTAGACCCCCAGGGTCCGGACATCCTTGGCGATGGCACGCCATATATCTTTCTTCTGGTGGGCGCTGACCTACATGAAATGTACAGGGGAAGAAGAGTAATCATTACCAACTGCACCGTCAAAGTGATTGGCCCCCATCCCTACCCTTGCCATGTGGCACATGCATTCACCGTCTTTCATGCAAACAGCACTCTGCCCCCTTCCTTCTTACATCCAGCCCTCTCCACACAGGCATAGCCCATACAACATGCTCCATGTGTACTTACCTGTTTGTCTGGAGGACCATAGAGTAACGTGTACTGGGGGAGGACCCCATCCACGAGCTTCTCCAACTCCTCCGATGTGAAGGCAGGGGCCCTTTCCCCAGACGCACGAGCCATTGTCTCTTCCAGACCGAGGTCACAGCAGCACTTGCAGTGTAGGTCCTCTCCTGTCGAAGAACAGGTATCGAGTGATTCAACAGATAGAAAATGGCGGTCACGTCCGCAGCGGTTTCGTCCGCGGCGGTGCGTACCATCACCGCCGGCGTACATCGTCATTGGCTCTTGGGACCCATAGGGTCCAATGTTAACCAATGCAGCTTTGCGCCGTAGTCTCCGACCGCCTACCGCGACGGTGTACAACGCCAGCGCAGTTACCTCACATCCCATTGTCCCACTTTAGAGGTCAGGCAGCCGCCATTTCAGGGGCCCACATGGCCTCATTTTCAACTGTGTCACACATACCTAGGCCTAGTCTCAACACACATACAGGCCACCTTTTGTGGATGATTGGTGTTCTGTGTTAACTGTGGGTACGTATCTCTGAGTTGTTTGACTCTGTGCTCGCTGTTGTCCTTCATAGGCACCATCCGCTGGGACATGTGAGGAGATGGCGGCATCCTCCGGTGTACCGACCATTGGTGGACCTGTCGACAATGGAGGAGCGACATTTGATAATCACCTACAGCTTGGACCGTGCCACAATCCAGGAACTGTGTACCCAGTTGGAGCCAGACCTGATGTCAGCAATCCGCCATCCCACAGGAATCCCCCCTCAAGTGCAGGTGCTGTCAGTGCTCCATTTCCTTGCAAGTGGGTCTTTTCAAACAACTGTGGCCATGGCATCAGCTTGTCCCAGCCTATGTTTTCCAACGTATTGTCCAGAGTGTTGTCTGCCCTTCTGAAACACATGCGGAGCTACATCGTTTTCCCTCAGGTGGAGGATTTGCCTACAGTGAAAGGTGATTTCTATGCCCTGGGACATATCCCCAACATCATAGGTGCCATTGATGGGACCCATGTGGCTTTGGTCCCCCCCCACAGGAGTGAACAGGTGTACAGAAACCGGAAGAGTTATCATTCTATGAATGTACAGATGGTATGTTTGGCAGACCAGTACATCTCCCATGTGAATGCCATGTTCCCTGGCTCAGTGCATGACGCCTACATCCTGCGGAATAGCAGCATCCCTTATGTGATGGGTCAACTCCAGTGGCACCGTGTGTGGCTATTAGGTGAGCACCTGGAAGCAAGACTGTGGGAATGGTTGTCTGGGTATATCCCTACAGGTTAGTGTGTGTCGAACAGTTGTCCCTCGCCATTTGCAGGTGACTCTGGTTACCCCAACCTGTCATGGCTACTGACCCCAGTGAGGAATCCTAGGACCAGGGCAGATGAACGCTACAATGAGGCCCATGGGCGAACTAGGAGGGTGATCGAGCGGACCTTCGGCCTCCTGAAGGCCAGGTTCAGGTGCCTCCACATGACAGGTGGATCCCTATTCTACTCACCAAAGAAGGTGTGTCAGATCATCGTGGCCTGCTGTATGCTTCACAACTTGGCTTTGCGACGACAGGTGCCTTTTCTGCAGGAGGATGGTCCAGATGGCGGTGTTGTGGCAGCTGTGCTGCCTGTGGACAGTGATGAGGATGAAGCAGAGGAAGAAGCCATGCAGAACAGGGACTCAGTGATCCAGTAATATTTCCAGTGAAACACAGGTAAGAATACAATCCTGCCTACTACATGTACTTTTACACTACTACCTCTCTCCTGTCTGTCGTTTTCACCCAGTGTATGGTCACTGAGTTGTCACTTTCCCTTACGGTTTCACAGATGTGGGTCCGACTGTGTGACATCTGCTTAAATTCCTCATGGACTAGAGCTGTGTGACATAGGTATGTTGACATTACTATTTCAAAAACATTTTGTCACTGGAATTGCAAATACACTATTTCGAAATCACAAACAGACTCCAGATCAGTTTGTGCTTTAGGTGTGTTTATTTAAATGCAAAATATTGGAGGGGGAAGATAAATGGTGAGGGGAGATGGCGGAGGAGTGTCCATGGCAGAGTCCAGTCTATTAGTCTCACAGGTGCATTGCCCATATGGGCATAGGAAGTGGAGCTGGGGCAGTTTAATTATGGACAGGGTGACAAAGTGGGACAGTAGGATGACAATCAGGGTGGTCTAATTTCTTGGCGGGGGTCTTAGCATCGTTCTCTGTCTTGTTCTTGGATCTCAGGGACCGTTTGCGGGGTGGTTCTCCGTCTGCAGGGGGTGGGGTGCTGGTGTGGTGGTCCTGTGGCGGGGCGTCCTGTCCACTAGCGCCTGCGGAGGTGGTGGGCAGTTCATCGTCAATGCTAGTGTCACGGGCCCCTTGTAGTGCCACAGTGTCCCTCCTGGTGTTGAGTACTTCCTTCAGCACCCCTACGATGGTGCCCCGGGATGGAGCTGATGGTTCTGAGTTCCTCCCTGAAGCCCATATACTGTTCTTCCTGCATGCCCTGGGTCTCCTGAAACTTGGCCAGTACCGTTGCCATCGTCTCCTGGGAGTGGTGGTATGCTCCCATGATGGAGAAGAGGGCCTCGTGGAGAGTGGTTCCCTTGGCCTGTCCGCACCCTGTCGCACAGCAGCCCTCCCAGTTCCCCTGTGTTCCTGGGCCTCCGTCCCCTGGACCGTGTGCCCACTGCCACTGCCCCCAGGTCCCTGTTGTTGTTGGGGTGGTGGGTTATCCTGGGTTCCCTGTAGTGGTGGACACACAGCTGATTGACGTGTCCTGGGGACGGAGGTATGGGCCCGCTGGGTGGGTGCTGTGCTGGTGTTTCCAGAGGGGGGAAGGTCTGTGGTGGCCTGTGCCTGTGTGAGGGGAACCGACTGTCCAGAGGTCCCCGATGGTCTGGGCTGGTCATCTAGATCCAGTTGGACAGAGCTGCTGTCATCACTGTGGGCCTCTTCTGTGGGTGGAGTGGACATGTCTGGACCATCCTGTCTGGTTACGTTGGGTAGGGGTCCTGCAGGGGTGGAAAGGCATGATTATTGCATCTGTGTGTGCCATGGTGTGCAATGGGTGGGTCACCCTGTACCCCAGTGCTTCCATTCTTGTGTGGGACCTTCTGTGATAATGGTTTAGGGGGGTGGATGGCTATGTGCAGTGGGCATGCTTTGGTGAAGGGTGTCTATGCTTTGGTGTTGCATGCAGGGCTTTGTGTTGGGATGGGTGGTTTGTGATATTGGGACATTTGTGAGGAGTTGGAGTGATGGGGTGAGGGCGAGGGTGGGGGTATGTGATAGCATGCAGGAAGGGTGGGGGATGTAATAGTAAAGCTTTGACTTACCAGAGTCCATTCCTCCACCTACTCCTGCGAGGCCCTCAGGATGCAGAATCGCCAAGACCTGCTCCTCCCATGTTGTTAGTTGTGGGGGAGGAGGTGGGGGTCCGCCGCCAGTCCGCTGAACCGCCAGGTGGTGTCTTGAGACCACAGAACACACCTTCCCCCGTAGGTCATTCCACCTTTTCCTGATGTCCTCCCGATTTCTTGGGTGTTGTCCCACTGCGCTGACCCTGTCCACTATTCTTCGCCATAGCTCCATCTTCCTTGCTATTGAGGTGTGCTGCACCTGTGCTCCGAATAGCTGTGGCTCTACCCGTACGATTTCCTTCACCATGACCCTGAGCTCCTCCTCCGAGAACCTGGGGTGTCTTTGCCGTGCCATGGGGTGGTGTAGGTGATGTGTAGGGTGGAGTGTGTGGTGATAAGTGTGGTGATACGTAGTGGTGTGTTGTGTGAGGTGCGTGGAAGTTGTGTGGGTGATGGTGTCATGTGCCTGTGAATGCTGTTGTACTTGCTGGTGGTGTCTTTCTCTGGCCTTCTTTCTGAATTTTTTGTCGTGGGGGTTTGTGGGTGATGTAGGTGTGTGTTTTATATTGTAATGGGTGTGTGGGAGTGGTGTGTGTATGTGTCTCAGGTGTGTGTATTTTGAATCGTCCAATGTTGGGATGTTTTGTAGAAGTGTGTGTATTTTGAGCGCGGCGGTATGTACCGCCAATGGAATACCGCGGTTGAAAGACCGCTGCGTGGATTCGTGTGTCGTGATAGTGTGGGCGTATTTCTGTTGGCATGACGGTGGAGGTTTTGTTATCGCCAGTTTATGACTGACCTTTGGTGTGGCAGACTTGTGTGGGTGTCTGAATTTTGGCGGGTTCCGAGATGTGGGTCATAATAGCTGTGGCAGAATTCCATGGCCGCGGCGGTGTGTTGGCGGTCTTCTGCACGGCGGTAAGCGGCTTTTGCCGCCAATGTTGTAATGACCGTCTAGATCTGCAGTAGATATACTTTTGTATAGCTCTAAGTATAGAGTACACTTTCCTGTGGAAAGCACCGTGAGAGAGTGATAAGGCAATTGCAAGTACTTAACCCACTGCTGCACCACAAATATAGGAGGCTGGCCTGGTTTGTAGTGGGTACCAAAGGTACTTACACCTTATACCTGGCCCAGTTAACTCTTATTAGTGAAATGCAGTCAGTGTCTAACAGCCAGGCTGTCTAGGGGTAGCTGTATCTGAGCAGCCAGGGCTGATCTAGGAGACATGCAAAGCTCTTGCATTACCACTGTAGTCACACAGTACTCACACACATGAAAGAACATAGTGTTACAAAAATAAAGGCACTTTATTTTTAGGGACACAAAGTAAAAAATACCTTAGAGAGTGTAGACAGTCCCCACAGTATAGACACTCAGGAGAGGTAAATTTGGGTTTTTGAGGTAAGTATTTATTAGTAATTTGAAATAAGAACTGATGAAAAGTCAGTACGACGTTTAGCGCCAGTTTCTTCTCTGGAGTGGTGAATATCTTCCTTCTAATCTGTGTCCCTTTTCTTCCTTTTCTCTAGGTGGCGTACCGGATCGTCCTCGTCAGGTCCCGGATGTGACATATAAGAAAAAGGGAACACATACCGCTGGTGAGTGGAACGGACGCCTTATACCACGTCTTCTACTTATATGTTTTGCTGGGAAAAGGTTTAAGGAGGGGGGGGGTTTTATGTGTGATATAGGTGCCAGTGAGGACTTCAGGGCTTGTGTATATTCCGTACTTTACCCTTTTGTGCTCTCCCGGTGCTCTCTAAAGTGCCCTTCTCTCCTCCCTCCCCTCACCCTGCCTTCCTCCCTTCCCCAGCGTTTCTCCCCTTTTATTGTGCCCCTCGGTTTGTCCAGAAGGACCGTACCTTGTAGAGCCACGACCCTCCAGGGTCGTGGCTGGCTCTGTGGAGGTCCTCTCGTCGGTCTGGGCTGGTCTCCCCTGCTTCCGGTCGGGCGCTGTTCCTCTGGGTTCGGGTTCCGCCGCTTCCAGGCCACTGGGGTCCTCCTCCGATGTCCTTGTCGCCGTCTCTCTCTTCCTCCTTCGGTTCGCCGCCGCCGCCGCCGTTCTCCTTCCTCTCTCCCTTCCCGGCTCTCCCTCTCTCGACCGGAGCTTCCGTCTTTTGGCCGCCTGGTGGCCAATCCGGAGCCTCCTCGTCACCGGAGGTTGCCGAGGCAACGTCAGGACGCTGGCCTCGTTGCGGACGCGTTTCCAGGGGAACCTGGGAACGCGGCCGTAGCGGTTCCGTTTCTGCCGGTTCCCCGCTGTTGCCCGGGGCGGCCCGGTCACACACCCTTCCCCAAGAACTGTCCTGTTCCAGGACAGGCGAAGACAGAGGAAATCGGGACAGATAATCAGCGGGGGCCTGGTGAGATCCAGGGACGTGCCGAACCTGAAAGGAGAATGGTTGCAGTTCAAGGAACCATCGCAGTATCCTGGAGTTAGAATCTTTATGCGCAGCCAGCCATGTAAGAGGAGCGTGATCCGTGAATAGTATAAACGGCCGCCCTAGGAGATAGTACTGCAAACAGTCAATGGCCCACTTGATAGCCAAGCACTCTCTCTCTATAATTGGATAGTTACGTTCCCGGGAAACCAGTTTTCTACTGATGTAGACCACCGGATGGTCAAGCCCCTCGCTATCTGGCTGAGTCAGAACCCCTCCAAGCCCAACATCCGATGCGTCAGTGTAGAGGTGAAACGGCTTCGTAAAATCTGGGCAGTGCAGGATGGGATCGGAGGTTAAGGAAACTCTCAACTGTTCAAAACTCGCGTTTTGCGTCTCCGAAAAAGGCAAAAGTCGATTGGGATATCGTTTAGTGAGTAGGTCCGTAAGAGGTGCTGCTAAGGTGGAGTAATGTGGAATGAAGCGCCGATAATAGCCCACTAATCCTAAAAAGGAGCGTAATTCCTTTTTCGTGTGTGGAAGAGGGGCATGTAAAATGGCATCCACCTTCCCATTTTGAGGTTGTAGTGTACCCTGATTAATCCGATATCCCAAATAGGAGATGTCGGTTTTACCTATCACACATTTCTTGGGATTGGCCGTCAAACCAGCAGTTTGAAGGGCTTGGAATATTCTCTGTAGGTGTATTAAGTGGTCCTCCCATGTTTCACTAAATACGACTACATCATCTAGATACGCAGCGGAGAATGCAGGATAGGGTTTTAGAATCCTATCCATCAACCTCTGAAAGGTTGCAGGGGCTCCATGAAGCCCAAAAGGCAGTACTGTAAATTGATATAACCCGGACTGGGTAGAAAAAGCTGTTTTTTCTCTATCTGGAGGAGCTAAGGGAATCTGCCAATACCCTTTAGTTAGGTCGATAGTAGACATGTATTTTGCTTTCCCTAGTTTTTCGAGAACATCGTCCACCCTAGGGATGGGATAGGTGTCGAATAGGGAGTTTGAGTTCAGTTTGCGGAAATCTATGCAAAACCTGACGCTACCATCAGGCTTCGGTACTAGGACAACCGGTGAACACCAGGGACTAGTGGACGGTTCGATGACCCCTAGGGATAACATTGTTTTGATTTCTTCTTCGATTATGTGTTTTCTAGCTTCTGGAATACGATACGGGCGTTCTCTGGTGATCTGCCCTGAGCTTGTGCGTATATTATGGTGAATTAAAAACGTCTTTCCTGGTTTCTCTGAAAAGAGTGGTTGCCATTGCTTTAAAACCTTAAGGGCTTGTTGCTTTTGCCCTTCAGGTAAAATATCGTCTACTATGGGTAGGGTACTTTCAGTATCGGGGTTGGTAGGGTAGAACTCGATATCTAGGGTCTTGTCGGGACACACAAACTGACCCATTTCTACGGAACGTTCAGGTTGTGCGGGGGTCTCCCATTTTTTTAGCAGGTTTACATGATATATTTGTGTTTTTATTGGACGGGAGGATATTTCGATAAGGTAGGTGACAGGGGAAACTGCTTTGATTACTCGATATGGGCCCTGCCATTTGGCCAGGAGTTTATGGTCGGAGGTGGGTCTCATTATTAGGACCTGGTCCTCGGGTTGTAAAACCCGTAGTTTACTTCCTTTGTCATAATAGGACTTTTGTGTTTGTTGGGCCTGTTCCAGGTTTGCGTGTACGTCGGTCCATAAGCTGTGTAGGTGGTTCCTCAATTTTTCCGCATATTCTAACAAAGGAGTCCCTGCTTCCTCAGCCTCGGCCTCCCAGGATTCTACCGCCATGTCTAAAAGGGACCGAGGTTGGCGTCCGAAGACCAACTCAAAGGGGCTATGCCCCGTGGATGCTTGCTCATGTGTCCGTATGGCGTACAACACTAGGGGTAACTTTTGATCCCAATCCTTCCCTGTCTCATTGATAGTCTTTCTCAGCAGGGTTTTAATGGTTCGATTATATCTTTCGACTAATCCGTCCGTTTGAGGATGGTAAACGGAGGTTCTGATCTGAGCTATCCCCAATGTTTTACACACTTGTTTCATTAAGGTGGACATAAAAGGGGTCCCCTGGTCCGTGAGGATTTCATGTGGAAACCCAAGACGAGAAAATACGTTAATCATAGCTTGGGCCACTGTCTTGGTTGTCATACTAGTCAGGGGAATGGCCTCTGGGTATCGTGTAGCATAATCTACAATGACTAAGATGTAGGTGTGTCCTTTTGACGAAGGAATCAAAGGTCCCACTAGATCCATCCCTATTCTTTTGAACGGGATATCGATGATGGGAAGGGGTAGGAGAGGCGCCTTCCTAGGCCGACTAGGTTCGGTTAACTGACAACGGGGACATTGGGCGCAATACCTACGTATGTGGGCGTACACTCCAGGCCAATAAAACCTTCTGAGCAAATATTCCTCAGTGTTTTCTCTCCCAAAGTGTCCTCCCCCTGGGTGATTATGAGCTAGTGTAAGAACATGTTCCCGATAGTGGGTAGGTACCAGAAGTTGGCGTTTACGTTCTCCCCGTCGGGTGGTAGTAACCCGATATAATAAGTTTTTTTGCACTATAAAGTAGGGACCCACCTCTTCTGTCTCCTCTGTTACTGCCGACCTCCAGGCATTGTTAAGGGAGGGGTCCTCTCTCTGTTGTTGGGAAAAAGTACTAGGAACTTCATGAATTTCTGCCACTATCTCTCCATAGGTGTTGTCACCTTTCGTCTTCCGATAGTCCCCTTTTCCCTGTCGTTTCTCTCTTCGTGACAACTTTCTACGATATAGCGGACACTCAATATCACTCTCTGAAAAAGGTGCCTCTCCCCACCAATCCTTAGTTTGTTTGCTATCTCTGACGTAGTCTAATAGTTCTTGGAAGTGGATGTAGTCTGTCCCAATGATGCATTCCTCGATTAACCGGGGCATTATCCCCACTGGGAGGAAGTCCTGATAGGGTCCCCACCTGATCTGGAGTACCTGTATAGGATACTGGGCCTTGTCCCCGTGTATGCAACATATAGATACCCATTGTTTCTCTTCTATATCATTATTTATCAAGTCTTTCCTAATTACTGACTGGCTGCAGCCGGAGTCAACCAGGGCATATACACTTTTCCCGTCCACTTGTATCATCATTTTAAATTTTAGGGCGCCCTTCCCAGTACATAACACCCTTCGCCTTGTCATCCCTATCTCCATGGGTTCTCCCATTTCTTGTTTCTGGGGACACATACGTGCGATGTGTCCCCATTCACCACAACTATAACATTGGGGTCCCATGGTAGGCGGGCCTTCAGGAATCCTACGTGGTACTAGATAGTCGGGTGGACTTTTTACAAATGTCTTTGGGGACGGTAGAACTGGTTTAATGATACTTCGCGTGGGACAGTTTCTGACATCGGTGGATCGATGAAAAGCACAGGCCAGATCGATGGCCGTCTCAGTATCCACTTTTGGGTGTTGTCTTATCCAGTGTTTTGTGGATGGATGTAGACCATCGAGATATTGTTCCAGTATAATGGTTTTGATGACTTCCTCCCGACTATCTCCAATATGGCCTAACCATTTTAATGCTAGATCCTTCACACGAAAATAAAAGGTTCTAGGGTCTTCGTTGGTGCCCCATTTGGCTTTACGAAATCTCATCCTGTAATATTCTGTGTCGTGACCCACCCTTTCTAGTATACTTGTTTTTATGTCTTGATAGGGGTTGACACCACCTGGGTTAGCGGCTTGATATGCTGATTGTAAGAGACCGGTGAGCAGGGGGGCCACATATTGTCCCCATTTATCTTCTGGCCATAGGGCGGAGGAGGCTACCCGTTCAAAGTTGGTGAAAAAGGATTCCGGATCCTCTCCCTCCTGATACTTCTGTAATACGGAACTAGGTACATTCGGATGTACCTTACTAGCGGCGATAGTCTCCGTTAGTTTTTTCATCGCACTTTCATGGACTAACTGGTTGTTCGCCAGTATGGTCGCCTGGCTCTTCAGCGCAGATTGTAAGGTTTCTCGGTCTTCTTTGGCCTCTCTCTGTTGGGCCTCCCATACTAGTTGTAAGTGTCTTTGCCCTTCCGCTAGTTGCTTAATCACGGTCTCTAACGATGGACTCTCACTCATTGTGTATACTGTCTGGACTGTTTTATGGAGAGGGATTAGAAACAAGATCCCACTTCTGACCCCACTGTAGACAGTCCCCACAGTATAGACACTCAGGAGAGGTAAATTTGGGTTTTTGAGGTAAGTATTTATTAGTAATTTGAAATAAGAACTGATGAAAAGTCAGTACGACGTTTAGCGCCAGTTTCTTCTCTGGAGTGGTGAATATCTTCCTTCTAATCTGTGTCCCTTTTCTTCCTTTTCTCTAGGTGGCGTACCGGATCGTCCTCGTCAGGTCCCGGATGTGACATATAAGAAAAAGGGAACACATACCGCTGGTGAGTGGAACGGACGCCTTATACCACGTCTTCTACTTATATGTTTTGCTGGGAAAAGGTTTAAGGAGGGGGGGGGTTTTATGTGTGATATAGGTGCCAGTGAGGACTTCAGGGCTTGTGTATATTCCGTACTTTACCCTTTTGTGCTCTCCCGGTGCTCTCTAAAGTGCCCTTCTCTCCTCCCTCCCCTCACCCTGCCTTCCTCCCTTCCCCAGCGTTTCTCCCCTTTTATTGTGCCCCTCGGTTTGTCCAGAAGGACCGTACCTTGTAGAGCCACGACCCTCCAGGGTCGTGGCTGGCTCTGTGGAGGTCCTCTCGTCGGTCTGGGCTGGTCTCCCCTGCTTCCGGTCGGGCGCTGTTCCTCTGGGTTCGGGTTCCGCCGCTTCCAGGCCACTGGGGTCCTCCTCCGATGTCCTTGTCGCCGTCTCTCTCTTCCTCCTTCGGTTCGCCGCCGCCGCCGCCGTTCTCCTTCCTCTCTCCCTTCCCGGCTCTCCCTCTCTCGACCGGAGCTTCCGTCTTTTGGCCGCCTGGTGGCCAATCCGGAGCCTCCTCGTCACCGGAGGTTGCCGAGGCAACGTCAGGACGCTGGCCTCGTTGCGGACGCGTTTCCAGGGGAACCTGGGAACGCGGCCGTAGCGGTTCCGTTTCTGCCGGTTCCCCGCTGTTGCCCGGGGCGGCCCGGTCACAGAGAGTATACTCCTTAAGGAGGTAAGTAATATACACAGTATCTACACTAGAATGCAGAAGGAGCTGTAAAATCAGTCTGAAACAATGCAAAATAGTGAAAATCACAACAGGTCGCAATGGGCCTAGGGGGAACACAAATCATATACTAAAATAGTGGAATGCAAAAGTTGGTTTCCCACCTAGGCAAGTGTAGTGTGTAGAGGGGCGCTGGGAGTGTAAGAAAACACCAAAGGTAAGTAATAGAACCCACCCCAGAGCACAGGAAAACAGGAGTAAATCACAGTACGTTTCCTGAAACACACACAAAGTTGTGATAGAAGATTATGCAAGAACCAGAAGAGAATGCAAGACACCAATGATAGATTCCTGGACCTGAAGACCTGTGGAAGAAGGGGACCAAGTCCAAGAAGCACTGAAGAGTCCAGGAGAAACAGGAGCCCCTGCTAGCCTGGATGAAGGTGCAAAAGAGGAACCACCAGTGAGAAGACAAAGTCAGTAATACACCCAAGAAGTCAGATGCGTGTTCCTGGTTGGTGCAGAAGATGTCTCCTGCCTGGGTGAGTGCAGTCGGGTTTGCGTTGCTGGATTCTGCCAACAAGCCTTAGCACACGCAAAACTCGCGGTTGGCAGAAAATGGTGCTTCCTGGGACCAGGAGGGCCCTGGTGGCTTCTACCCAGGAGGGGGAGACAGAAGTGGCTCTCAGCAACTCAGAGAGCCCTCAGACGAACAGGCAGCGTGCACAGGAGTGCCACAGCAAGGGGACAAAGGAGATGCAAATGGAGGCCCATGCAGCAGGACACAAAGGGATTCCACACCGCCGGACAACCCCTCAGGAAGATGTGCGGCACAGGATGGAGTGCTGGGGACCTAAGCTGTGCTGTGCATGAAGAACTTCTTGATAGGTCGCACACAAGTCTTGACAACTGCAAGTCATGCAGTGCACAGGGGTACTGTCTTACATGAGGGGGCAAGCTCTTACCTCCACCAAAGATGGACAGCTGGACCTTGGCATCGTTGGAGTCACTTTAGTCCACCACCCGTGTTGTTAGATCCATGCTTGTCATCTGGATAGGGGACGATCACCACCGGTCATGGCTGCATAGAGGTGCCTGCTGAAGCAGGGAAGTGACTCCATCACTCCATGGGAGATTCCTTCTGTTCTTCTGGTGCAGGCTGAAGACAGGCAGTCCTTGGAGGATGCACAACCTGGAAACTGTTGCAGTTGCTGGCAAGAGCTGGAGTTACAATGCTGCAGAAGTCGTCTTGGCTTCTTTGTTGCAGTTTGTAGAGTTCCTGGAGGGTTCAGCTACAGTTCTGCCAGTAGAAGATGAAGTAAAGGATGCAGGAGTCTTGCAATCCAAATCTGAGGAAACACCCAGGAGAGAGACCCTAAACATCCCTGAAAGGGGGGATTGGCTAGCTACATAGGTAAGCACCTATAAGGGGAGGGCGCTGACGTCACCTGCTGGCACTGGCCATTAAGATGCTCCCAGAGAGCCCAACCACCTTGGAATCCAAGATGGCAAAGCCCAGGGACTCCCTGGAGGAGCTCTGGGCACCAACCCTGGGGTGGTGATGGACAGGGGAGTGGTCGCTCCCCTTTCCTTTGTCCATTTTTGCGCCAGAGCAGGGACTGGGGGTCCCTGAACCGGTGTAGACTGGATTATGCAAGGAGGGCACCATTTGTGCCCTTCAAAGCATTTCCAGAAGCCCTGGGAGGCTGTACCTCCCATGCCTGTAACTCCTATTTACAAAGGGAGAATGTATAACACCCCTCTCCCAAAGGAAATGCTTTGTTCTGCCTTCCTGGGCTTGAGCTGCTCAAGCAACAAGAGGGCAGAAACCTGTCTGTGAGGCGGCAGCAGCTGGGGCCACCTCGAAAACCTCAGAAGGCTGGTATGGCAGTACTGGGGTCCACTATGGAGCCCCCAGAGTGCATGGAATTGTAAAACCAATACTGGAATCAGTACTGGGGTACAATTCCCAGGTGTTAGACACCTTACATGGCCATATTTGGATTTACCATTGTGAAGCTGGACATAGGTAGTGACCTATGTCCAGTGGACGCGTAAAAGGGCGTCCCTGCACTCACGAAGTCTGGGAAAATGGTCCTGGATGACGTGGGGGCACCTCTGCTAGTGCAGGGGTGCCCCCACACCCAGGTACTTTGCACCCAGCCTTAATGGTTGGAAGGCCTGACATATAGGTGACTTACAGGTGACGTGGTATGGTGAAAATGGCTGTGAAAGGGTGCATGCACCATTTCACACAGGCTGCAATGGCAGTCCTGTAGAAGCCTTTGCCTGGGCTCTGGAACGCCAATGCCCTGGGTACCTAGGTACCATATTCTAGAGACTTATAAGGGGGCACCAGTATACCAATTTGGGATGAAATACTGGGTTACCAGTATGTAGTGACAAATTTGGGAACAGAGAGAGCATAAGAACTGGGGTCCTGGTTAGTAGGATCCCAGTGACACCATCAAGCATACTGACAAAACAGTGAAACGTACTGACAAGCAGGCCACAAACCATAAGCACTGGGGTCCTGGCTAGCAGGATCCCAGTGACACAGTCAAACAAGCCATAAATGGGGTTAACCATGCTAGAAAGAGGCTACTTTCTCACACATGGGTCCCTTTTACAAGAGACTTAACTGTGTGCCAGGGGTATGCCAATTATGGGAGCACTGGTACAGTTTTAGGAAACAACACTGGCGCTGGGGCCTGGTTAGCATGATCCCAGCACACTGTCATGGCCCAACCGCCACGCAGGACCACGACGCACACAAAGGATTCCCCATGGAGTGCCTCAGGGGTATTTTAAAAAGATGCTCCGTCTCACAGGACGTGGAGCACTTCCAGGGCCGTGACCTCCCGGCGCGCACCATGCCGGAAGAAAAGGAGATCTGGAGGGACACGGCTCTCTCCCCAACGAACGGGATCATCAAGCAGGAAAATCCAGAAGGCGAACGCAACGCAGGACAAGAAAGACACCGGGAAGCCGTGCAGGGAAGCAAGGAGGAGGAGGAAGAGTCGCCGAGGGAGCATGTGAAGAGTACGGCTCCAACCCAGAAAAAGGAGACGGCGAAGCAGCCCAGCCACGTTCCAAGAGGAGCGTGGCTGCACAAGGTACGGGCTTGTTGGAAGGTGGGTCGGGCAGCAGCTCAAAGGCATTTCAGAGAACCAGGGGAGGGAGAAATAGGAGAAAACCTTTAGTAAAAAAACATAAAGGGAGAAACTGGCTCCCTTGCATGCACTACCAAGTAGTTTACTTCACTATTGTAGGGGTGTAAATCACCTTGGGTACACTTGAGCAGTATTATTTCACCCCCACTCACCTCCCACACCCCCTGGTACCCTGGAGAGATACAGCTGTAATACCCCTAAGTGGACACTTACCTCATACTGTCCTTTCTGTATTTATTTTTAAGGAAATCCGCAGGAAGACCAATGACCCAGTACCAAGCCAGGACAGTTCACGTGGCTCTCCCTCTTGAAAGTTACCAAAGAGAAAGAAAAGACTGGTTAAGAGAGCGACAGCCGTAAGCCAATTATGATGTTCAAGTTATTAATATTGTTTTTGTTTAGAAGAGACAGTGGTGAGAAGAAAATAAAGAGCCTACCAATAGAAAACATCCTTATAGACCTCCTCCCAGTTATTCGGCGCCCTTACAGTGGTGTCAGAAGTGAGATTTGAAATACCTCCTATCCTTTTGGCTTTCATACGTCACCTGACAGACTTGTTAGAGGAGAAAAATAAGACAGCCATAAACAGAGATAGCGATGGAGGAGATGATTAGACAGCTAGCCGAAAGGCAAAGACACATTTACAACTAATCTTTGAGGAGCAAACGAGGAATGCTCAAAGACATAGAGAACAGTTTCAGGAAGCCCTGAAAAACCAGGCCTCCCTCAGTACAAATAATCTCGCAATTCATGAAACAGCTATTCAGAAATTAACAGACACGCTTGCTGACACTAAGGTACACCCTAACATGCCCAGTTCATTACTGCAAAAGTATATGGCTGGTGAGGACCCAGAATCATTTTTTACGAATTATGAGAGAGTGGCCCTGTCTGCCTCCTGGCCCAAAGAAAGGTGGGGCCAATATATTGCCCCTTTATTGACTGGGGAACTACAAACGGTTTACCAAGCTGCTAACCTGCGCGGAATGACCCGCATGAAGAAATAAAGAAAGTCATATTGGAAAGATTTGGATTTGACTGTGAACACTACCGAGCACAGTTTCGTAGGGAGAAATGGACTCTCAACGACACGCCTAGGGCGTTATACTATAGAATACAAGATGTGGGGTTAAAATGGCTTAAACCTGAGAAAAGCACCAAAGAAGGAATATTACAAAAAATATTGCTCGAACAATATTTAGAATCACTGCCCCTACAAACCTGGCAATGGATTAGACAACATCCAAAAATATAGGTGCCAGAGGCTACTGAACTAGCTAGTCCCTATCATCACACTATTGAGGTCAAAAGCAACCCATCTAGACGTTACCAAGCTCTACCCCCTCCAGATAGATATGGTGAGAGACCCATCCCGAGAGTCAGTCCAGATACTTGCAGATCACCCCGTCCTTTAGGCATAAAAGTATTGTCACAACCACAATTATATCATTGCGCTGAGTGGGGACATATAGCTCGAAACTATCCTCGGCAGGTCCCCAATCCTGAGCCTATGGAAATAGGAATGTCAAAAGGTAGAGTTCTGTGTATAGGGGAAAAGAACACCTGATGTGTGATAGAAATGATAGTAAACGGTGACACCATCCCTGTATTAATTGACACTGGGTGTCGTCAGTCAGTAATTCGAGCCGAGCTAGTACAACCAGGCCAGTGGGATAAAGAAAACAAAACTGCCATAACCTGTGTACATGCGGAAACTAAGGTTTATCCCCTGGCCCACATAGAGCTTTCCTGGAGGAATAGGTATGAACCCTCAATGGTGGAGGTTATACCAGGCTTAATTGAAGACCTTCTTGTGGATACAGACTAGTCAGGGTTTTCCTCCTTAAAGGAAAAAGCTATCCAGCAAGAAAAAGCCCAGGAGTGGGTTTTACAAGCTCCCTTTCATGGCAAGGCAATACAGGGAGGTAAGGAAAAGTACAAAATGAGTAGGAGAGAGAGAAGAGAAAACAAAAAGTCCTATGCCCAAACAGACCTATCTCACATGTGTTCCTTCTCTTTCACAGAATCCACAGATGATTCTCCAATGGGGAGCTTAAGGGTGAATCAGAAGGAGGACCCCACCTTTAAGAATGTGTGGGACCAGGTGGTTCCAGAGACCCAAGGGAAGGTAGGAATCACCTTCATTCTGAAAAGGGGTCTCTTATCTAGACGTGTAGCATCTGTAGATAAAATACTGACTCAACTACTAGTACCTCAGGCATTCTGACTCGAGGTATTACACTTGGCACATAATAAGATGTGGGAGGACATTACATCAGCGAGAAGACAGAATCCTACTTACTACAGAGATTCTATTGGCCGGGAGTGTATTCAGATGTCAGAGAGTTTTGTACCTCCTGTCAAATATGTCAGAGATTCAATACCCCTCAACAACCAAACGCTTCACTACTCCCATTGCCCATTATCGATATCCCCTTTACCCGAGTAGGAATGGATCTAGTGGGACCCATTGTTACCTGAAGCCGAGGCTACAAGTACATATTAGCACTCGTTGATTATGCTACCCTCTACACCGAAGCAAAGGTGACAAGAGACTTGAGAAAAATTAACACCAAAACAGTGGCTCAGGCAATGATCGATTTTTTTTCTTGAGTACGTTTTCCCAACAAATTACTAACTGATCAGGGTACCCCGTTTGTATCCCGGCTGATGAAACAGATCTGTACTTTGTTAGGTATTACACAAATAAAAACATCAGTGTACCATCCATAAACAGACGGTCTCGTAGAGAGATACAACTGCACTATCAAATCCCTACTAAGGAAAACCATCTCTGATAATGGTAGAGATTGGGTTAGGAAATTACCCCTTGTACTTTACGATATTAGGACACATGCCCCAATCTTCTACCCGGACATAGCCCTTTTGGACTAGTATTTGGAAGGAACCCCGGAAGTTTGCTAGATATGGTCGCAGAAAGATGGGAAGAGGAAGAAGACAAGGGAAAAGACTTACTAGAATACGCTAAGGAACTAAAAGACAAGCTACATTCATTATGGGTAGATGTTCATAAAAGGATGGAAGATACACAAAGAAAACAGAAACAGTATTATGGTCGAGGGAGTAAGCTCAGGGAATTGAAAGTTGGGACGAAGGTCCTTATTTTACTACCCTCCTCTGAAAGCAAGATGTTAGCAAAATGGCAGGGACCTTATACAGTAATGGGAAAGGTCTCTCCTGTCACCTTTAAAGTCGCATTGCCTCATACCCGAAAAGGGAAACAGATATATCACATTAACTTACTGAAGGAGTGGATAGAGGATGAGTCCGTAAACCCTCCGTCTGAACCAGTGGCGTTAGTCACACCTACACAAGGGTTAAGTATTCAATTTCCTCCCTTAAGGGTGGAGGAGGAAAGTACCCTCCCAAGTATAAATTAACTACTAAACCCTAAACAAAAAGGAACAAGCACTCACCCTGATAAGGAAGTATCAAGAGGTTTTTTCTGTAAAACCGGACCTAACCTCCATGGTTCAACACCACATTTATATGGAAAGCTGTAAAAACATACGCCTAAGGACCTACAGAATTCCTGAGGCTAGAAGACAAGCAGTAGAAGAGATAAAAGCCATGTTAGACAGTGATAAAATAGAACACTCCAAGAGTCCATGGTGTTCTCCAATCGTATTAGTGCCGAAACCGGATAACTCTATCCGCTTCTGTATCGACTTCCGTCAATGAAATTCAATATCGACCTTTGAAACCTACCCCATGCCAAGGGTTGATGAAATGATAGAACAATTGGGAACCGCTCGGTTTCTGACCACTCTAGATTTAACAAAAGGGTACTGGCAGATCCCATCAGCACCTGCAGAAAGATGCAAGACAGCTTTTTCCACCCATTCAGGACTTTATCAGTTTAAAATAATGCCCTTTGGCCTTCACGGGGCACCCACCACTTTTTAGAGACTTATGGACCAGATACTTCGTAAGCATAACGCGTATGCAGCTGCATATTTATACGACATTGTGGTCTTCAGTCTGTCTTGGGAGAGTCATCTGAACCATTTGGAATCAGTGATCCTAACACTTAAAGAAGCCAAATTAACTGCCAATACAAAATCTTTTCGCCTAGCACAAGAATCTATTTAGTATTTAGGGTATCACATAGAACAGGGTACTATCACACCACAGATCCACAAGGTACAGGCACTTCACGACATTCCATATCCCACAACTAAGAAACAAATAAGTTCTTTTTTAGGCATGGTGGGATACTACAGCAGGTTAATTCCTCATTTCTCAGATAAAGCTGCCGTTTTGACGGACCTCCTCCAAGCTAAACTCCTGACCCACATATCGTTGACTCCCTACAAAAGGAAAAATTTGAGACACTGAGAAAAATCCTTTGTACTCCTCCAGTCCCACATTGTTTGGATTTTAACAGACCTTTTTTTCCTCCAGACGGATGCCTCTAATTTGGGATTAGGAGCTGTTTTACTACAATCTGATGACCTTGTAGAATTGCATCCAATAGTCTATATCAGCCGTAAAATTTTACGTAGGGAACAAAGATATGCTACAATTGAAAAGGAATGCTTATCCAATAAGTGGGCTATGGAAGCATTACAGTATTATTTATTGGGGCGCTCATTCCACTTTATAACAGATTACGCTCCCTTGACATGGTTAGTCCATCACAAAGATACTAACACCAGGATCCTTCGTTGGTTTCTATCACTTCAACCTTTCTCCTTCCAGATCCAGCATATGCCAGGTAAAGAGATGGTCCTGGCAGACTTCTTATTGAGAACACAGAGTCCTACATGGCCCTACAGGCCATGCTTGGATGGGGGGCTATGTCACGGCCCGACCGCCACGCCAGACTGCGAGGCACATGACGGATTCCCCATGGAGTAACCCAGGGGCACTTAAAAAAGATGCACTTCCTCACAGGACGCAGAGCACTTCCGGGGTCGCGACCTCTGGGTGCGCACCACCCCGGAAGAAAAGGAGATCGAGAGAGACGCAGCTGTCTCCCCAATGAACTGGATCATCGAGCAGGAAGATCCAGAAGGTGAACGTGACGCAGGACAAGAAAGACACAGGGAAGCCGTGCAGGGAAGCAAGGAGGAGGAGGAAGAGTTGCAGAGGAATCATGTGAAGAGTCCGGCTCCACCCCAGAAAAAGGACACGGCGAAGCAGCCCAGCCACGTTCCAGGAGGAGCGTGGCTGCACAAGGTACGGGCTTGTTGGAAGGTGTGTCGGGCAGCAGCTCAAAGAACCAGGGTAGGGAAAAACTGGAGAAAACCTTTAGTAAAAAAATAAAGAGAGAAACCGGCTTCCTTGCATGCACTACCAAGTAGTTTACTTCACTATTGTAGGGGTGTAAATCACTGTGTGTGCACTTGAGTAGTATTATTTCACCCCCACTCACCTCCCACACCCCCGGTATCCTGGAGATATACCACCATAATGCCCCTAAGTGGACACTTACCTCATACTGTCCTTTCTGTATTTTATTTAGGGAAATCCGCAGGAAGACCGATGACCCAGGACCAAGCCAGGGCAGTTCACGTGGCCCTCCCTCTTGAAAGTTACCAAAGAGAAAGAAAAGACTGGTTAAGAGAGCGACGGCCCTAAGCCAATTATTATGTTCAAGTTATTATTACTTTTTTGTTGTTTAGAAGAGACAGTGGTGAAAATAAAATAAAGAGCCTACCAATAGAAAACATCTTTATAGACCTCCTCCCACTAATTCGGCGCATTTACACACACACTCAGTCACGTTGGCATCAATCTTAGGCAAAACGTGGGGGGTAACCATGCCAAAAGGGGCACTTTCCTACCCTCTGGATATTCGCTGGCTGTGGTGTTCCACAACCGTGTAGCCTGTACTAATAAACCAGTATTTATCTTCATCCTGTGGTCAGAGTTCTTATTACAGTTTCCCTATATGACTGTTGAGGCCAGGACCAAAGACACAGGTGACTGACTTACATAACTAGGCTGTTTTGTGATAGGTAATTTTGATGACTCTGCATTACGTTTGGGCCCTTCCCTTTTGTGGGGAAACATTTTTCTCTAGAGAGTTAGAGGAACACTACGTGATAGGAAATGTGTGGCTGCCTGCAGATTCCAGGACTTCGTCAAAATGCAAGAAAAATGTGTTTTTTAAGTAAAGTTTGTGATTTCAAGGGGATTTTTGGTGGAGGTAAACTGGTGAGAGCCACGCAAGTCCTGCATCCTTGGACTCCCATGGTACTAGTAGGTTAAAGTTAATCCACCACTCACACTGGTTGGTTTTAGCACTTCCACCTGTTTTCAAAGCATGAATACTTATCAAAGTAAGCCTTCTGAAGATGAGCCATAAAGCCACTTCACAGCACCAACCGCTTTATGGTCAATTCACACACCATTCAAGCCCAACACACAACATTTTCAGACCGCTGGCCACGGGCCCAATCTAACCAATCACTGCACTCACATCAATTTACCTTTGCCAGACAAGGGCCCATCACATTCATACGCCACAGGACGGAATACGTTTAACTACATTTTACCACCAGTCAAGTAACCACATCCTTCTTTGTGAATATTACCGAAGGCATGAGTAAGGAACCTTAACTAAAGGCTCTTGTGACAGCCACATAAGGCTCAGGAAGACATGTTTTTCATGTGCCTTTAGCACCCTCGCTGTGCTAAATCCATCTCCTTCCAGTTTGTGGATGCAAGTTGGGGGTTTCTGAGTATGCCTTGTGAAGCCTATGCCTCAAACTGAGTGAGCATATCTACCTTTGAAACTAAGGCAGACATGCTGGGGAATTTTCACAAAGTTCCCTAAAGAGAATGTCATAAATTATGAAGAAGGTTAGTGTTTGGCACAGAGGGTAGTCCATGAGAACGTAAAATATGTCCCAGTCACCGTTATGTGCAGTGCTGTGACTGTAATGCACTTATCATACAGCAAATTGAACATCTACTAAGTTCGGACGGGGGCGTGGCTGATCGGGCCAACATGGCGGGCGCTTAGATTTAGAGCTCCGTTGAGGCCTTAATTAATCCTGCGAAAATCGACATCCTCCCGGGAGCCGGGGGTCCGATCATGAAGCTGTGGAGCTGGGCTTGCCGCCGGGATCACCGGATCGAGAAGAGAATCGGCAAGGATGAAACCAGGTGCCCGAGACCTGGCGCATGCGAGGACCCGGGCTATGTGGGGTCTAATATGAGGGCCGCAGGAAGAGGAGGCGTGCTGGAAGGTGCCGCAAATGGGCTCCGACGCGGACCCGACGCGGGAGGGCTCTGGTGGCCTGGGCCTTGAGGGCCCGCCCCTCCGAATCTGAGACCGGCCGGTGGTGGTCCTGGCGGTCGGAGGCTAGAGGGCTGTTCCCCTGCCCGAAGGAGGGACACAGCTCGAGCTTATCCGAGGGGATAGACAGCATCCTGGAGGAAAGACTACACCATCTCGGCATCGGAATGAGAGATCGCTTCAGCTCTCAAGTACACTAAGGTAACAAGCAGGACGAACTGGGCCAGGGCGATCGATGGAGGACCAGTTTGCGGGACTCGGATGGGAGTTGGTCGCCAGACGATCTTGGACCAGAGTGGGGACGCGGATGATTCGGTTGGTGTCGGACACACTGGGGGCCCACGGATGCAAGTCCACGAGGAGAACTGTAGTGAATCTAGTTGTCAGAAACTAATGTAGAGAACACCCGCAATCTATATCCTAATATGAACCCTACCTGCTGAGCACACCAACTGGAACCAATCTTGCGCATCCTAGCACAAAACGTATATTCTCTTAGGATCCTGGTCCTCCCCTGGATTCCCCCTCCTATTAAAGGAATCACCTAGCCCCAACTAAAGACTGTCCGGTGGCCGCAGATCTGACAAACTGGGCCCGATGGAAGAATGAATGCACCCATTCCCCGTCGGTGAGTGGGTCACCGCCCTGTTCGGCATCTAGCTCACAGTAACACGAGTCCCGAATGTCTTCCAAGGGTAAGACCAGATGCAAGACACTGCATCGTAATCCTATAAGTACACATCAGAAAGAAACCATGGGAGATTTCACGCAACCAACGGTTCAGGCAACCCTAGAGAAGATCCTAGGGGCCATTGAAGACACAAAAATCACTTTACTACAGGACATCAACCAAGTGGCAGTAGAGCTGGGGGTTACTGAGGGCAGACCATAACAAGCTGGCAGACAGAGTGAAAGCTACAGAAGCAACAATATCAGAACTCACTCCGAAGCACGAAAACCTTACAGCTTCAGTTCTACAGCTGACAGACCGTGTACACCGCCTAGAACGCCGCATGGAAGATGCAGAAGGTAGGATCCACAGGAACAACATCCGGGTGGTGGGCCTCCCGGAGGGAGTGGAGGGCTCCGACATGGTGGAATTCCTTGAAGGATGGCTACGCACAGTCGTGGCGCCGGACCACCTTATGGCCTTTTTTTCCCTGGAGAGAGCACACCGAGTCCCCTCGAGACCTCTGGCTCCGGGGAGACCACCACGTGTGGTGGTAGCAAAGTTAATGCATTATAGAGACAGGGACTGTCTGCTCCGGAGAGCCAGAGAAGCTGGACCCTTTGAGGTTGAAAATGGTGCGGTGACGCTATTCCCAGACTTCACCTTGGAAGTCCAGTTGAAACGTGCTTTATTCTTAACCGTGAAGAAAGCCAACCGCGAGGCAGGAATCCAGTACTCCCTCCTCTTTCCAGCCAAATTACGAGTGGTCCTGGATGGCAAAACAGTGTTCCTACAATTGCCAGAAGAAGCATGGGAATGGTTGGAGTCGAGGGGCCTAGCGGAGGACCGATATGGCCAGACCGGACGAGCCGCCCACACGAACCACAGAGGAAGGAAGAGACAGCGCAACAGAGATCGGCTACCCATGGGGCCTACCAGGGCCCAGAGATAGTTAGCAAAAATGGAGGCCGTGGATGCGGCGGCCTCAGTGTGCGGGAGTGCGCCCTCGCTAGTCAATAGTGCAAAAGACTCAGACGGAGCGTCTGTATCTTCAGAGGGAGGCTCCAGCTATCCCGGTGATGCCCCTAGAGTGACTCCCCAAACATCGGATGAACTGGCCTAGGTATCCTTCCGGCCGACCCCGGAGGATAAGGATGCATTGTTGAAGAGGCTTCGACGACCTCGCAGCCACCCCCTCAACCGGTTTCTCGGCCATTCAATTGGAATGGCGAGAACTCAAACTGACTTTTTATTATTACTGCACTGTTGCAATGTTAATTGGGCAACCTGTAGTTTGAGAGGTGCCCCAGGGTTGGGGCGTTGGAGTTTACAACTAAGTTTATTGATGGTGACACTGGGGTTACGATTTACCCACATTAAGCTTAACGAGGTGGGTGAGGAACTCAGTCACAGGAGGGAAGGGGAGAATAAGACGGCTCACCACACACCAAAATGGCTAGTTATTAATTCCTGACTTGGAACGTTAGGGGACTGGGTTCACCCCTCTAAGAGGCATTGTGTGCTCTCGTACTTGAAACAGAGGGGGGGTGCATATCGGCCTATTGCAAGAAACCCATCTTACAGCTACTGAAATAGACAAACTGAGGCGCAGATGGAGGGGTCAGATCTTCGCTACCAAATATTCAGCCTATGCCAGGGAAGCACTAGTGTGGATAAGGGCAGGGGTTCCTTTTGAGGTTACGTCCACCAATATTGACCATGAGGGCAGATTTGTGATAGTGGGGGGCCTCCTTCACGGAGTCCCCACCACCCTATGTAGTATTTACGCCCCTAATCAGGACCAAATCCCCTTTTTACAGCAACTGTCTGGCCATCTTACACGTAGAAATGGGGAGGAGTTATTCATCGGAGGAGATTTTAACAGTGTAGTGGACGTGGACATGGATCGCTCCACCCCGCCACTTAAGGGGCGATAACATATAAAATAGCCAGCTATTCCCGAGAATGGATGCTGAGTTGGGGACTGACAGATGCTTGGCGCGCCCAACATCCGGCAGACAGGGACTATTCATACTACTCTAGCCTGCACCGACTACACACTAGGATAGACAGGATCCTATGCTCTGCATAGGCCGCACAAAATGTAACTCACACGGAATACTTAGGGCGCACCCTGTCCGATCATAACCCCTTATTACTTGTATGGAAGGCAACTGAGGACAGGCCCCCCATCCCATTATGGAGACTATGACCGTTGGCCCTGGAGGACCAGGCATACCGAGAGTCACTCCGCTCCCATATCACAGAACATGTCACTCTTAACACTAGATCAGCATCATCTAGAGGCATAGAATGGGAAACCCTTAAGGTGGCAGTGAGAGGCCATTGCATGAGTCAGACGGCTGGAATCCAACACACACTAGAAAGGGAACTGGTTGAGTTAGAAAAGACCATCCATGAAGAAGAAAGGAACAGTAATGGTACAGGAACAGGAGGTGACAGATTAAAGGAGGCAAGGTCCTCGCATTCCCGAACTGAAGAACAGTTGAGATTACATAGCGCACGAAGATATTGGGCCTCAGTGCAAGCAGAAAAGGGTAGATCTGGAAGAATGCTGGCCTGGCTGGTGAGACCTGGAAGCGAAGGGGCGCCTATAGTAAATGTGCGTGACATGAAGGGGAAGCTTCACCATACACCTAAAGAAGTTAATGAGGCCTTCCTAGAGTACTATACCTTTCTATACAGGCAACCAGATCCAATCGAGTTAGAGCAGGTCCGGGCATATATACACCCATTACCATCATCCACACTGACAGATAGCGACAGGGATGTCCTGGGGGGCCCGGTGTCTCTGGAAGAAGTGCAAGAAGCCATATCACAATTAGCGGCCAGGAAAACCCCAGGTACCGATGGTCTACCGATAGACTTCTACAAAAAGTACTCAACACTGCTAGCTCCCATACTGGTAGAAATATTCACAGAGGCATTCCAACAGGTTATGCTTCCCGGCCCTATGAGGGAGGCCCTGGTAATCCCCCTGCCTAAGCGGGACACAGGTGAGCTCTCAGTGACCGACTTCCGCCCCTTGTCAATGCTTAACTGTAACTTCAAAATCCTCAGTAAACTTATGGCCATTCGGATCCTTCATCATATCCCTAATTTGATACACCAAGATCAAAATGGGTTTATCCCGGCACGGAACACATCCTTGAATCTGAGACACCTGTTCTCCATTTTGCACATGCCACACACTGAGAAACCCCCAGGGGCAACCCTCCTGGCAATAGACTTCGAGAAGGCATTTGATTCCCTAAGATGGGATTTTCTACGGACAGTGATGCTCCGAATGGGGCTGGGAACAAACTGGGTACGCTGGGTGGATCTGTTATATGCATCCCCCCTTCCAAGAGTGAAGACCGGAAAGTCGATCTCGGAGGCATACCCAGTTTACTTGGGCACTAGACAGGGATGTCCTTTGTCCCCTCTATTATTTGCCCTGGCTATTGAGCCCCTGGCCGCCCGGTTCCGTTCCGCCGGATTGGGCAGATGGATAGTGCTAGGACAGACTGAAAATATAATCTCGCTCTACGCAGATGACGTCCTAATATATTTGAGGGAGGGCGAGACAGGCCTGCCCTGGGCATTAGAGGCGTTGGACAATTTCAGAACCCTTTCGGGGCTCCGATCAAATAGAAGTAAGACCTTTGTCTTCCCGCTAGAAGCGGGCGGAGCGCACCCATCGACATGCCCTCTGGATGTTGTGTGGGCTCCACACACCTTTAAATATCTGGGCATTCAGGTGTTCCATGACCTAAGAGACTTACGCGAGGGTAATATAGGTAAGGCACTCCGAGCGCTCCGCTCTTCAGTGGGATTTTGGAGATCCCGGAAACTGACCATCTCGGCTAGGATATCCCTGTCAAAGATGATAATGCTCCCACGCCTCCTTTATTTCTTTACTAACTTACCAGTAGTGGTTCCCTCAACCTGGTTCCACGAGTTAAACACCCTACTCAGAGATCTTATATGGGACGGAGGCCGCAGACGTGCCTCGCTCCCTGTCATCTGTAGGCCAGTGATCATAGGGGGCCTCGGTGTACCAGATTTCGAATCCTATTACTTGGCCTGTCAGTTGCAGTGGGTGGCTAGATGGCTTGCGGGGGGAAGCTGCATGGAGGGATTCACTGCTAGCGGGGGAGAGGCGGAAACTGGATGCTTGCACTCATGCTTGCCCAGGCAGGAAAACGCAAGGTAGAGAGTACATTACTGAAAACTGCGTTAGAATGATGGAAGCGATGCTCACGTAGAGTGGGAGTAGGGACAGCATATTCCCCGGCTCTTTCATTAGAGTGGCTGGTGTCTAACCCATCAGACGGGTCAAAGACTAGCAGTGGCCTAGGTATCTGGGCGGGTAAAGGGGTTGGGACTCTCGGAGATTTCTTTCAGGGCGGAGTATTAAGATCATTCACGGACTTAGTTGAAAGGCATAAAGTACCGTCTGGGCAGTTCTTAACTTACCTGCACCTCACTCACCGTATTAAAATACACTGGGGAACGATTAATGCAGAACCAGAGACACATAATATTCTGCATATCCTCCTGACCATCGGCGAGGATACCCACCTGGTCGCTAAGCTGTACAGGGCCCAAAAAGAGAGCACTCTGACCCCCCTCCAAGCGCTACGTGAGAGATGGGAAAAGACACTAGATAGTACCCTGACAGAGGCGGAGTGGAAGAAAGCCATGGCATACCCTAGGACAGTATCTAGGAACACATGTTTGAGATACATACAATTTAACTATTTGCACAGAACGTATCTCACGCCGCATCGACTAAACATCATCTACGGGGGCGACTCCAGATCATGTCCCAGATGCAATGAGCTGGATGCAGACTTGGACCATATGCTGTGGCACTGTCCGGGCGTCCGGCGGTCCTGGGATGAGATTCTGGGCGAACTTGAAAAACCACTGGGTGTCAAACTGGCACAGACCCCATCGCTGTGCCTGGTGGGTCTTCGCTCGGGACTGGCGATGGGTACAGTAACTAACCGGTTTCTGGATCTAGCACTAGCACTCTATAGGAGGCAAATAACACTAAACTGGAAGGCTCCTGGTTGCCCCCCACTGGAGGTGTGGCGTCGTGAAGTCACGAAATGGGCCAGAGCAGAACTCCAGGTCCTGGAGCGCAAAGAAATGAGTGGACTGCGCCAGAAACCAATCGCCCCCTTGTGGGAGGGAATTTTAGAAAGATGGGAATCTCGAGATAGTGACGAGGAAATACACAGAGATTAGCCGGGACGCCACCCTGCTAGGAATAATAAAGCTGACCAGAACACCTAAACGCACACTATTGCCTGGAGGGGAAGTACAAGGGACCTCACACCAAGTGTAATGTAGCCGAGGAGGGCAGCACCTACCTGGGGGTAATAGACACTGTACAAGATTGATCAAGAGCCACACCGTGCACCCATCCACCTGACCAAATAACCCCTGAGTGGACAAATTAGAGTTAAAACATTGCAAGAGAACTGCAACCCCAGATGACTAGTCTTTATTCCACCCCACTATGAACATTCACCTCAAGTTAACCACCATCATGTAAATAGTTCTAGAGAATGTCTGTTAAGAAGTTACATAGACTATGAACATGCTCATGCAGACACTGTCCACGGATTGGAACAATACAACGTCTGTTGGAATTGATTGATGCTGTCTAATGTACAAGTTAAAATTATATTATCAATGTATGAAAATAAAATGATAATAAAAAATAAATAAAATAAAATAAAAAAATAAAGAATACTAAGGGGGTCATTCTGACCCCCGCGGGCGGCGGGAGCCGCCTGCCTGGAGGGAGCCGCCATATGGCCGCTCCGCGGTCGAAAGACCGCGGAGGCCATTCTGGCTTTCCCGCTGGGCTGGCGGGCGACCGCCAGAAGGCCGCCCGCCAGCCCAGCGGGAAACCCCTCCCCACGAGGAAGCCGGCTCCGAATGGAGCCGGCGGAGTGGGTATGTGCGACGGGTGCAGTGGCACCCGTCGCGTATTTCAGTGTCTGCAAAGCAGACACTGAAATACAAAGTGGGGCCCTCTTACAGGGGCCCCTGCAGTGCCCATGCCATTGGCATGGGCACTGCAGGGGCCCCCAGGGGCCCCACGACACCCCTCACCGCCATCCTGTTCCTGGCGGCCGGAGCCGCCAGGAACAGGATGGCGGTGAGGGGGTCAGAATCCCCCATGGCGGCGCAGCAAGCTGCGCCGCCATGGGGGATTTCCAGGGCAGCGGAATAACCCCCTAAGTTCGGACAGAGGATGAACATGGCAAGCTGGTCAAACACTGACCTATACGTGGCATTGTCCTTCAGTGCCAGCGTGGCAACAATGGGTTTGAATCCATTGATGTTGATGATGTGCATTTGTACTACCTTTACTATATATGCCTTCTACCTGTGCAGTATCCCTGGGAAAGCACACCTACCATAAGTTTTTCTTACCCGTTGATGTCTGTGTCCTCATCAGAATCTTCACTAATCCTGTATAATTGCCAAGTGAACCTATACTAATGTCTTCCTCCATTGGCTACTTGAAGCTCAAGAAAACATGTCTTTCATGCACCATGAGTGCTAAATCCAACTTCTTCTTGTGTGTGGTCGCAAGTTGGGGGTGTCCGTGAATGCCTTGCGAGGCCTATTCCTCGAACTGAGAAAGCATTTCTACCATTGAAACTAAGCCAAGCATGAAGGTTATTACTATCGAAGGTCTCAAAAGTAAGAAGTCATAAAAATATCCTGTGGTACTCATTCTCCAACACTTTTATTCTTGCTTTGAAGGTGAAGCTACAAATTGAGTTTGCACACTTTCAAACGAGAAGACATGTTAGTGAATATGTCCCACAGGACATTTGTTTGTCTTATTACATTTACTCTGGTTCTCGTATCAGTCATGGTGGTCTTTGTGTAGCATATATAAGTTCCCTAACAAGCACTTCAAAATTCAGTCACACCAATCATGACCTCAAGTGAAACCAAATGTATAAAAAAAACCTAGGGGGTCGACCCGTGCTAGGAGGGCTGACCCACCATTTTTATGATATATTTTTTTATTTCTATTTTTATTTTTTTGCATGTTTTCATCCCTTGGGGGCGCGATCGCCCCCAGGGAAGAAACCCTTATTTTTAATAAAAATATTGCCCCCATGGGGGGCCGGCCCACTTACATGGGAGCCAACTCCCCCAACCAAGATCTTTGGGGCTTAGGGACGTTTTGTGACCCTGGATCACAGCCTCAGTAAACGGTGCCAAGAAAGCATTGATGGAAAGGGGAAATGCTCCTCTTTCCATCAATGCCTACCTGGCATCTGGGGAGGCCGTTTAGGCCTTTTTTTCCCCACTCGAGTGGGGAAAGTACACTTACCTGCTCCGCAATCTTCTGGTGGGGAAAAAGTAAGACATCAGTGCACCTCGCGGGGTGCTGACATCACAGATGGGCGGGTGGGGGCGCTGGAGGAGACGTGGAAGCTCTTCCACGTCTATTGAGGGTATACAAAACAAATAACAATCTCCAGTGATTTTTTAAAGCTATCCCTGGTGTCAGCCAATGGTCGTGGCCCGCACAAAGGAGATTGTATGTGTGTCGATGTAAGGAAATGGCTCCCTGTTGCAATTACCCCCCACTTTTTGCCAGATACTGATGCTGACTTGACTGAGAAGTGTGCTGGGACCCTGCTTACCAGGCCCCAGCACCAGTGTTCTTTCACCTAAAATGTACCATTGTTTCCACAATTGGCACACCCCTGGTACACAGATAAGTCCCTTGTAAGAGGTACCAGTGGTACCAAGGGCCCTGTGACCAGGGAAGGTCCCTAAGGGCTGCAGCATATGTTGTACCACCCTACGGGACACCTCACCTAACACATGCACACTGCCATTGCAGATTGTATGTGTTGGTGGGGAGAAAAAGGCAAAGTCGACATGGCATCCCCCTCAGGATGCCATGCACACAAAATGCTGCCTGTGGCATAGGTAAGTCACCCCTCTAGCAGGCCTTACAGCCCTAAGGCAGGGCGCACTATACCACAGGTGAGGGCATAGCTGCATGAGTAATATGCCCCTACAGTGTCTAAGTCTATTCTTAGACAATGTAAGTACAGTTGTGGCCATATTAAGTATATGGTCTGGGAGTTTGTCAAAAACGAACTCCACAGCTCCATAATGGCTACACTAAATACTGGGAAGTTTGGTATCAAACTTCTCAGAATAATAAACCCACACTGATGCCAGTGTTGGATTTATTAAAAAATGCACACAGAGGGCATCTTAGAGATGCCCCCTGTATTTTACCCAATTGTTCAGTGCAGGACTGACTGGTCTGTGCCAGCCTGCTGCTGAGAGACGAGTTTCTGACCCCATGTGGTGAGGGCCTTTGTGCTCTCTGAGGACAGAAACAAAAGCCTGCTCTGGGTGGAGGTGCTTCACACCTCCCCCCTGCAGGAACTGTAACACCTAGCAGTGAGCTTCAAAGGCTCAGGCTTCGTGTTACAATGCCCCAGGGCACTCCAGCTAGTGGAGATGCCCGCCCCCTGGACACAGCCCCCACTTTTGGCGGCAAGTCCAGAGGAGATAATGAGAAAAACAAGGAGGAGTCACTGGCCATTCAGGATAGCCCCTAAGGTGTCCTGAGCTGAGGTGACTCTGACTTTTAGAAATCCTCCATCTTGCGGATGGAGGATTCCCCCAATAGGATTAGGGATGTGCCCCCCAACCCTCAGGGAGGAGGCACAAAGAGGGTGTAGCCACCCTCAGGGCTAGTAGCCAGTGGCTACTAACCCCCCAGACCTAAAAACACCCCTAAATTGAGTATTTAGGGGCCCCCAGAACCTAGGAAAAGAGATTCCTGCAGCCTAAGACGAAGAAGAACTGCTGACCTGAAAGCCCTGCAGAGAAGACGGAGACACTAACTGCTTTGGCCCCAGCTCTAAAGGGCCTGTCTCCCCACTTCAAGAAAAACTGCAACAGCAACGCGTTCCACAGGGTCCAGCGACCTCTGAAGCCTCAGAGGACTACCCTGCATCTAAAAGGACCAAGAACTCCCGAGGACAGCGGCTCTGCTCCAAAGAAGAAACATCTTTGCAACAAAGAAGCAACTTTTAAAGAACACACGTTTCCCGCCGGAAGCGTGAGACTTTGCACTCTGCACCTGACGCCCCCGGCTCGACTTGTGGAGAACCAACACTACATGGAGGACTCCCCGGCGACTGCGAGCCCGTGAGTAGCCAGAGTTGACCCCCCTGAGCCCCCACAGCGACACCTGAAGAGGGAATCCAGAGGCTCCCCCTGACCGCGACTGCCTGCTTCTAAGAACCCGACGCCTGGAAAGGACACTGCATCCGCAGCCCCCAGGACCTGAAGGATCCGACCTCCAGTGCAGGAGCGACCCCCAGGTGGCCCTCTCCCTTGCCCAGGTGGTGGCTACCTCGAGGAGCCCCCCCCCTTGCCTGCCTGCTTCGCTGAAGAGATCCCTGGGTCTCCCATTGAACTACATTGCAAACCCGACGCCTTTTTGCACTCTGCACCCGGCCGCCCCGTGCCGCTGAGGGTGTACTTTTTGTGCTGACTTGTGTGTCCCCTGGTGCCCTACAAAACCCCCGTGGTCTGCCCTCCGAAGACGCCGATACTTACCTGCTGGCAGACTGGAACCGGGGCACCCCCTTCTCCATTAAAGCCTATGTGTTTTGGGCACCACTTTGACCCCTGCACCTGACCGGCCCTGAGCTGCTGGCGTGGTAACTTTGGGGTTGCCCTGAACCCCTAACGGTGGGCTACCTTGGACCCAACTTTGAACCCTGTAGGTGGTTTACTTACCTGCAAAACTAACAAACACTTACCTCCCCCAGGAACTGTTGAAAATCGCAGTGTCCAGTTTTAAAATAGCTTATTGCCATTTGTGTGAAAACTGTATATGCTATTTTGCTCATTCAATGTTCCTAAAGTTCCTAAGTGAAATACCTTTCATTTGAAGTATTACTTGTAAATCTTGAACCTGTGGTTCTTAAAATAAACTAAGAAAATATATTTTTCTATACAAAAACCTATTGGCCTGGAATTGTCATTGAGTGTGTGTTCCTCATTTACTGCCTGTGTGTGTACAACAAATGCTTAACACTACCCTCTGATAAGCCTACTGCTCGACCACACTACCACAAAATAGAGCATTAGAATTATCTCTTTTTGCCACTATCTTACCTCTAAGGGGAACCCTTGGACTCTGTGCATGCTATTTCTTACTTTGAAATAGTACATACAGAGCCAACTTCCTACAGTCGACCACTGCCCGACACACGCACTAATGGAGTTAAAGAACTCACCCATTTGTTTTCTCCGACCCCGTTCATTATGCCCCAATGGGATTTAAACCTGGTCTTTATCTATCTTATGTGTGCCCCTTTTGAACCGCTTCACAAATGTCCATTGCAGCTCCTCACATTAAAAACTGCTTTCTGATTGCCATCACCTCTGCTCGTAGAGTAAGTGAGCTTCAAGCTGTTTCTTGGAAGCCACCATTTTTATCTGTCCATCCTGACATATTGGTGCTTTGTACCATGGCCTCCTTTCTTCATAAGGTTGTTATGTCTTTTTATGTAGGCCAATCCATCACTTTGCCTACTTTTTACGCACCCCTATATCCCCCTCATGAAGAAGAGAGACTCCACTGTCTGGATCCAAAAAGAGCCTTGGCGTTCTACCTCAATTGTACTAATGATTTCCAGGTGGACGATCAACTCTTTATAGGATATGTGGGTGATAAGAAAAGGCAGGCGGTGCAGAAGCGAACCAGCTTGAGATTGGTGGTGTTCGGCATCAAAATGTGCTATGCTTTGGCAAAGAAGCAACTTCCTGAGGGCTTGCATGCCCACTCCACCAGAGCAACTGCTGCTACCACAGTGTTAGCGTGCAGAGTTCCAGTCCTGGACATCTGACAGGCAGCACCGTGGGCCTCTCTGCACACGTTCACAAAACATAACTGCCTAGACAGTCAGGTCCACAGAGACAGCTACTTTGGTTGTTCGGTCCTGCAGGGCTTTCTAGTATGATCTTGGTTCGCAGCCCACCAATGAGGATGGTAATGCTTGGGTATCTATTCTAAGGTAAGGAATTTGAAACAAGAAGTCTCTATCAGATGAGCAAATTAATTACCTTCGGTAATGATTTATCTGGTAGAGACATGTTCTAGTTGCAGATTCCTTACTGACCCACCCATCATCCCCGCAGTGCGAACTGATTTCTAGGGACAGGGATTTCCTTTTCAGGCCCTAGTTCTGGCGCACCATTCTCAGTCTTCTTCAATCAGTAGCTCCGCGCTACTGACTTGGAAAGTCATAAAAAGAAACTGACGTCGGCTCTCTGGGTTGGCACGTATGTACGACCGCGATGTCATCATGGTGACCGCGATGCCAGCAGCAGACGCGGAGTTGACCAACGTCAATGAAGCACAGTGAAAACAGCACACTTACATCAGAAAAAAAGTGGGGGGTAACCATGCCAGAAAGAGGGTACTTTCCTACAGGCCAACTAGTTCCCCCTCAATCACCTCCTCTTCTGCTTCTACAAGCCCTGGTGACTACCACCTCCCTGAGACTGCGCTTAATAACAATGCTGGGGGGTCACGCCTGGCCCTCATGTCCTGGACGCTACCACCTTCCCAGGCCTACAAGTACACTAACATAATAGAGGGAATATATAGCTTGCACCGTCACCATGCACTGATCATTAACCCAGATATTACAGCACTCTTTGGAGCAACATTAATAATGTCAGTCTAAAATTTGAATGAAAATTGAGGAGATAACTGTGCATGACAGTGGCGCGAGTTATAGTTACTTTAGGGCACAGGTAATACTTGCTTGAAATAACTAAGTAAAACAGATTAACTTCTATGGTTTTAAACGTTTTAAAGTTTGAGCCTAACTATAATGTCCCTGTAACATTTTATTTTTCCACATCATTGTATGTTTTTATATCATCATGACTTATTATATATGTCATATTAATAGGTTAGATATATATTACATATATATGTATATATATATATATATATATATAATTATATATCTTCTTATATATATCATATAGTTATTATAAACAAATATAAATAATCCAGGGATTCATGAAAATCAACATATTCCTTTCACTGCTGGAAATCTCGTCTAACTATATGGTCCCCATAATACGTTTTATTAAGGGAATTAATTATTATATATATGTGCATATATATATATATATATATATATATATATATATATATATATATATATATTACCTAGTAGCGGTCATTAGAACCATGTTTCTATAGGAAAAGTGTTTTTCACTTGCCTATATCTTTGGCACCGTTTGAGAAATCTTCACAAAATGTTCCCAAAAAAAGTGTGCAGTGATTCTTGTCGCGCATGGAAAGTTTCGGGGTGATCCATCAAGCGGGGTGGCTGAGAAAAAGGGGACTCAAAAAGTTGTTTCTCCTATGTTAATTTCCATAGGATTCTTTAGACACGACTACAGGCCGAACTACGGACGGAATTACAACAGAAAGCTAGCTGCCGGTACACAGATTTTGCTTTTGCTAATTTGGAGTAAATCCACTTAGTATTTTTTGAGAAATTTAGGGAAATTCACATTTGTATATCTCTGGCTGCGAAGTATTCGCGAATAAAGACAAGCTTGTGCAGGGAAATTCACAGCTCTGATTGGCTGCCAACACTTCAAACAAGGAAGTGTTGACAGCCATCTTGGGACTCGGCTTGAGCCGAGTCCCATGAAAAAGGTTTTTAAAAAATGTAAGCGCCAGTGTAGGGACACCCTGACCCCTTAGCACTGGTGAGGGGGCCCCGGGGGGACCCCCAGAGCAAAAAAACATTTCTTTAATTATTTTTTTGTTACAAGTTCGCAAGATTTGCAAATTCGTGGCAATAAAATGAAAAAAAACAAGCACGGGCTCCTGTGCTTGTTTTTTTTATAGACCCCAGGTGGGCCATGTCCCGGGGGCATTAGAAATTTAGGGACCACCACCTGCCTGGAACTTAATTTTTTTTTTTATATGCGGGGGTCCCCGGCCCCCCGCACCCCGGGGTCCACCACCTCCTGGGGCTGGTATTGTAACATATGTGGGGGGCCCATTGCCCCACTCGCTGCCCTGGGTATCGCCACCTCCCCAGTGCTGCCTTGTTTATAATATGTGGGGGGGCTACCCTGGGGACCACCACCCAGGGGCATTAGTAAAAGTATATGCGGGCCCCCCGCGCACCAGGGGCGAACACCCCCCAGGGCAAAGTGTAAAAAAAAATAAAGGAGTCCCATTGGGACCCCCTGCCCTGGGGACCACCACCTCCCGGGGCTATGTCCTGTTGGAGTGGGGCTGCACGGTCCCCCTCATGGAGCCTCTGATGGCCCTGAAGACAGCCACCCCCCAGGGCCGGCTCTTGCTATGTCCCAGAGGTGCCAACTCCCGGGACATAGCTGTTTGCTGTGGCTTGGCTGCAGTGCAGCAGCCAAGCAACAGTAAACACTTTGGGTTTTGACAGCGGGACCTTTAAAGCAGGTCTCACTTTCAAAATCCAAAGCGTGCAGGGGACTGAGTTGAAATGCTTCAGCAAGCACGGAAGCTCTGTGATCGCTGAAGAAGTGGCACTGCGGGGGAAGCCTTAAGGATTTCCCCGCAGTGCCAGGGAGCCTGTTAACAGCGTTTTATTTTTAAACAAAATGTATATATATATATATATTTATAATTAAAAATATATGTAGGGACATTGGGGGAGCCCTTAAGGCTTCCCCTGCGGTGCCAGATAGCTGGTAAAGGGCTTTTGATTTTGATTTTTTTGTAATTTTAAATACATATTATGAAAACCCACGTAAGGCTAGAAAAAAAAAAACCTCCCCATAGCTCAGTGTGAAGGTCACAGACCTTCACAGTGAGCTATGGGGGTTTGAGTCCAGTTGGGCTCATTTTCACTTTATTTTGTATTTATTTTTTTAATGAATTTTTTTTTTTTTGTTTAACAAATATTTTTTTTTATTTTGAATTGGAGACAAATAATTCAGTCTAAGTATATCAGACATCATTGCCTGATAAACTCTATTTTTCTCTCACTTTCTCTCTCTCTGTCTCTCAGTCAATTCTCTCACTCACACACCCACTCAGACACTTAAGCACCCACTCACAGACCCACTCAGACACTCACGCACCCACTCACAGACCCACTCAGACCCTCATACACTCACTCACAGTGACAGTCAGACCCTCATTCACCCACTCAGGCCCACTTAGACAGTTATGCACACTCTCACACCCACTTAGACGTCACACGCCCTTTCACATCCTCATACACCCACTCACAGACCCATGCACATACTGACACACCCACTAAACCACTGATGTACGCACTCTCACACCCAGACACTCTGACAGACACTTTTAACCCCAGATACAGCCTCTAATTCCTATTTTCACACCCACATAAGCCACAGCTAACTTCCGCTGTGCATGTGCAAAGGGCCGTGCACAACTTCAGGTTGGGTAGTTGGGGGGTTGGCCGCAGGAACTGGCTGCAGGCTGGCCCTTGTGCGCAACCCCTACTGCGCAAGGGAGAAGGCAATGCACAGTGCAAGGTTGGATGCTTATAGTGGGTTGGCCTCAGGCCGAGCATGGCAGCGGTTGGATTCACGTATAGCAATTCAAATTAGTATACGTTAAAAAAACATAGACATTCACAGAAAAAAAACAAAGGTTACAGAGATGTTATAGTTAGGTTCAGAATTTACTCTTACAAAACCATAGAAATTCAGAAGTCAGGGTTCTTTTAAGTAACTAAAACTCATGCCCTAAGGTAACAACAACTTGCACCTTTGCCATGCACAGCTAATTACTCTACATATTATATCATTGGTTATATATTTTATGCCATCTTTCATGCAACATTTACAATAAACTTATTGATGAGACAACTGTGCATAGCGAGGGCGCAAGCTACAGCTACCTTAGGGCGTTAGTTTTAGTTACTTGAAAGACCTCTACCTTGAACTGGTGATTTTCTATAGTTTTGTTCAAGTAAATTCAGAACCTCACTATAACGCCCCTGTAACCTTTATATAGATATATATACACACATAAACATATGCTATTACTGAAAGGACATTTTAATTGCATATTTCCATGACCAATAGTACAGTATACACACATTCATTTAAACATACTGCTTGAAACATTATTGATAGACTCTCCACGCATTGCATAATATCGCGTTCGAGGAGACACAGACAGACGGGTGAGGCATAAACATAAAGGCAACAGCCGTATGTCTGTGCCTCCCTCTGACGTCGGTGTGGCTCAGACAGACGGGAAGACACAGACAGTTAAAACAAGGGACGGGGTATTCAACAAATATTATACTGCGCATGCGTGCAATAATAAGCATGCGCCCAAAACATCGGGTACTGATAGCTACGGAGGGGTGAAACATACGAACACCGACTGAAAATTCTGATTGGTCACCGACAGTTAGTCCCACCTTTCAAAACAATCCTAGGCGCTTCTGTGACGCGATTTGCATCTGAGAAGCACCCGGACTCTACTGCATCACTTCCTATGGTCCCTCCCACTAGTGCTCCTGATCACCGCTGCTTCCAGCCCGACCTAGCCCCCCTCCCCGTGCCTGTAGTTGCCGCTGGGTGCCTCTTCAGTTCGTGGAGCCCAGGCCCGATGCGGTGCTTTTCCTCAGTGGTCCCTCTTTTGTAAGGCCCACTTTTGCTTGTATCCGCCGCTTGTGCGGGGATTGTAACCCCTGTCTGGTATCATTATCCAGGTATAGTTCCATTATTTGCTGTAGCTGCTGTCTTGTTTGAAACTGATATTTTAGTGTTGTTTGCTGTTGCAGTGTTATATTTATGTCAGTTTAATTATTTGAAAACGGAACAAACAAATAATATGGCTTGTTTCTGGTGGGTCTCCTGTATAGGCTTTTATAGTTACTTGTCTCTGGGCATCTGGTTTCCAATATTGGGCTTGTATTCAACTAATTGGCTGAATAGATAGAAGGTGTAGTTTTGTTTAACTTCAGTTGAACTGAATGTATAGCAACATTTTCGAAAAGATAAGAAGGAAAGCTGGAAGCAAAAAATGAAGAGAACTTAATTTATCATTAACTTGTTTGGAAACGAATGAACTTTGAAGCGGGAGAAAGTTAAGGAAAATCAGTTTCAGTTATGACATTTTGGAGCCTACCACCTAAATCGGCAGTGTTGGCATGCATGGTAAATTATCCGAAAACTAACTATTGTAAAAGGAGGCCTCAGAGCTGTAAAATACACGTTCTGGTAATATTAGTCAGACCCTTTGGTAACCCCACAAACAAGGGAACCTACACGTAACATAACCGAGCCCCCCGTTTCTATCTAGGAGTGTATATTTTACAGTTGTTAACAGGAAAAACATTGTTTTCGTCAAAAGGAAGAGATATGATTTAACCCTCGCCAATGCTAATGTGGGTACCAAATTTGTCTTAATTCTTTCAATCATATGTCAGCCTTCGGCTGCTGGAAATTAATTACAAGCAAATATTGACATCAGAGATAAAGGACCAGTGGACATTTCATATTGTTGTACAATAGGGTCAGGAACGGAACTAAACCTAAACTTCGGGGGGGGGGAGGGTAACAAAAGTGGGGGTGGGAGACATCTTCAGAGGTGCATTAAAATTGTCTGTGGGGATCCCCTCACTCCTCTGGTACAAAATCATAATGCATGGTGTTATTATTCGCAAAGATATATATTTGATAATGCATTTTTAAGTTCACTGGCAAGTATTGTTGGTCTCGGCATAAGAAGACTTAATAATATTTATAGTGGGTTTAGGGTATTTCCTCAATTAATTTTAGCAGGATTCATATTGTTGTGTGCCATATTTAGTCATTAGCCCTGGTAAGTTGCAGAATTTTGTATCATACTCCACAGAGCCATCAGAGGATGTATTTCATCGACGGAATACTTAAGGTCCGTTTGTCTCTAAATAAGGACCAAAGGTTTGGCGGGAAGGGTACTCTGTCATGTTTGTGTCATACTTCCCTGCTGGCAAACTTTAAATCTAGCCCTTAATACAGTGGTTCCCACACGGTGCACCGTTGCACCCCTGCGCGCTGTCGGAACTAGCCAGGGGCGCCGTGCACAGAGTTCTGGAACCACTGTATCATAGCAAGTCTCCGAAGAGGAAACATTTTCCACTGACACTGGTCAAGATACGCAATGCTGACATTGTTCCCAGGATGCATTTAACAATATAAAATGTTCACCTCTTTTAAATATTTAATCCATTCTTAGCAACTCAGCCTTGTTTTAAAAAATAATTTTATGGACACATACTCTAGCATTTGAGGGTCAATGGGAAATCTGACGGAATACCACATTCAAGGATATTCGTTCAGGAACTCAGGAGCTATAAACTGCAAACCCGAGGGCCACTGTCGACCTTTCCATCTGTTGTGGTTTGTTTTCTCTTGTCATGTGGAACTCTTTCTTTATTTTGTACTTTAAAAAGCAAATAAGAATGTATACGGAAATGGACACTTCAATCCTTCTATGAAAAAAACCCAACAGGAAAACGGCATTGTTTTCCTGTGTCTTTTTTTAATAGCATCTGGATGTTAAAAAGATGACTGACTAATCCCTTTTGGTTCAATGATTTTTTAAAATTTAGTGCAGGCAATTAAACACACACACACCTACAACCAGTGGCCGGTGAGGAAATGATTCATACCAACTACCTAGCACCCCATTCCCCTACGCCCCCCCCTCCCGTCACATCTCGCCTTTAAAAGATTTAATATCGGGTATGCTATGCATAGTGTCTTAAACTCCCCAATACACTGTCCCCATCATGATCCCTAAGTGTCTCAGCTAGTACTACTGTGACTAGTCAAAACACTTCTATCTGTTACCCTTAATACTGTAGTAGCTTGGCAGCTTTCATTCCGAACACAGGCCAACAATCCTGTTACTCTGGCAACTGTGAAAGACTGCAATGTCACTTCCTCTGTGGAAACTCTGCCAGGGTTCTTGTGTTGTCACTACTGCTCCGCATGGGGCTACTGTGCATGACTTGAACTGAACAGGAGGCTGTGAGGCAGGATGGCTGAGAAGGCGAGCCCGGATTATGGCCACTTCCTCAGAGTGCCAGAGCGGTGCCTTCGGCTGCCACGAGAAAAACCTGGGTGTTTGCTCACTATCAAGTTTGTCACCCTGTAGCAGGAAGCCAAGTACAGCATGCTAGATCTTAAAGCGGTCATTTCGACTTCCGTACACACTAGAGAGGCACTCTGTATGTGCAGGGGTCTAAGAGCGTTGCAGTCCTAGGAGCCAAATAGTTTTTTCAACTGTGGCATGGCTAGGAGAGGGTGGCAAAGAATGAGACACCTGAAAATTGTTGAGGCCCCGAGTAGGGCGAAGACATGTTTTTGTGGGATACCCATGGGATCCAGGTTCACCAAAATATAGGCAGTTCCATGGAGGCGAGATGCTGAGCTTGTCCTGGAGCATGTCCTTACTCAAATGTCGATGGAAAGGACCGGGAATTAAAGAAATCACCAAAGCTTAAGAAAAATAAATGAGCAGCTTATCTATCAGTTTTGTGTAGTGCCTACCAATCAGGACAGAGGCATGAATAAACAGACAGGAGGCCAGGACACACAGACACTAGGCAGGAACACAGACAGTAGGCACGGACAGACAGACAGAGGGTAAGAACACATGAACAGCTTTACTCCCATTGTTTTCAGAGAGAGAATGGAAGTACCCCTGAGGTCGAACTTACATCCCCCACATACCAAACAAAAGTAACATAATGGAGAGCCGCGGCCAACGGCCAAAAGGTCAAGGGAGTCATGGGCCAAAAAAGTTTGGGAATCACTGCCTCAATACGTTAATCAACTTTCTTACAGTCAAGAGGAAGAATACCTCTTGTCCAGAGTTTGTAACACACAGAATGTTGAATCTGTATTTCCATCGTTCTAAATAGTACCCCTGAGTTTTAGCTTCCACCAAATATTATTTTTCTTTGCTATGCTTAATCACTTCCAAAGCCTGAAATTGAGACCATTTGGAAAGATGTTGGCTGCACAGGCACTCCGGAAACGCAGAAACTAAGCATGAAGTCTGATTATCCAAGGAGCCACCACAACACAGAATCAATGTAAAAAATTTAATATAGCCAAAAATCTTGGTATCTGTACATTATTAAGTAGTAATACACTTCAGAAAAAATACTATTTGGCAACATTGCTTGTATTTAGCTTCAATGTATGTCAGTGGAAATCACGGTTGGATTTTCACAGTGGTGGAGGATGCCCACAGTGCTGGGGCATGGACTCAGGCATACTCAGTCCTCATTGAAAGCAGAGCTGGAGACAGGGACTTAAAGGTGAAAACAAGATACCTGTGCACCTATGCAACCGATTTAGATACAGGTACAGACTCAGCCTGGCCTCTCTTCGTTACCCATCAGATTTTTCCAGGCCAGGAGATAGAACAGAGGGTGTTGTCAAAGCTCCAGGAGACAAACAGGGAAATGCTCTGGCTTTCCTGCAGTGTTAGTCCTTCCCCTGGGCCGTGAGTGATGCAGACAGATGTAGGGGTTTTCCCTGCAGAGCACCTAGGTGACGTTGGGTTCTGCAGCGGCACAGACTTCACAACTACATCTTGCACATGTCCTCATGCAGCTGGGCTGTTCCACTCTTTTCAGGCAGACTCTTCTCTGTAAGATATTGATTAATAACCCCCTTTCCCACAGACTGGGTTCTTCTTGAAAGGCTTCCAACTGGATTCTTGTTCCATACGCAGTCCACAGTTTGGCAGAAGAGCAGAAGCCAGGGAGATTCTAACCCTGAATCACAGCTCCTCTCAAGTGTCCATATTCTTTCACACATATCTTAATCATAGGTAAATAGATGTTTAAGGGACATGTGAAAACATTTTGATATTGGGCTGACCCCACAGAACTGAGAATACAGGCAAATGAGGATTGTACCTTCTGTAGGAATCATTCTGTCATTACCACTTATCCCCAAAGCCTGGACAGTGAGTGCTTTCTCGACTTTAGAGCAATCCTCTGGGGTCTAAAGCTATGCTACATGGAGGTGCATCAGTGATCTTGATGGATTGTTGGGCTCACTGAAGGAAAAGACTGCACTTGGAAAAAACAACAAAGGAAGTGCAGCACACTCTTGAGAGCCATGCAAGGGACTTTTTGTCCCAACAAGACTTTGGCCCTTATTACAACCCTGGTGGTCGGTGTTAAAGCGGCGGTAATACCGCCAACAGGCCGGCAGAAAAAAAAAATGGAATCACGACCATGGCGGAAACGTCCAACGCAGACAGCCACTTTAACACGGCGGTAGAAACAAACACCGCGGCGGGAACCGCCAACAGACAGGAGGAAGCCAATGTGCCGCCCACTGTATTACAAGGCACCAATCTGCCAGCTTTTCTGGGGCGGTACAAACGGCAACAAAAGCACGGTGGAAACAGGACCTGGAACGGAAACTACTCACCTCTCGACACCCAACGAGGAACCAGGACGCCATGGAGCCCGAACTACAGGTGTTACCAATGTTGGTTTACCTCCTCTTCTACCAGGAACATCAAAGACGGCGGCGACGACCACAGTGACTACTGCACCTAGCACACAGGTGAGGGAGGAGGAAAAAGAGAGTGACGCACACACACACAACATGCAACACCCCCACCCCCACCACCATACACACAAATACATGCATCAACATTACATATACACCCCGTAACCCCTTGGAAGAACGCAAGGACCAAATGAAATGATTGTAACAAGTGTAATCATCGAAAATCCAGATAGGGCAATAGGTCTGTAAAAGATCAATATAAACAAATATGTACAGCAACTACACAAGTCCAGATAGTGTTCCATTCATTGTCCGTGGACCAGTGGTCCCAAAATGCATGGGTGAAGCCCACACATGATACCTGCCTCAAAACAGAGCGAAAACTGCAGGGGCATCAGGTCTAAAAAAAAATAAAAAAAAACGAACAAAACAGGCACCTGAAGGGGAGGGGGGGCACCTCAGCCAGATGATGGGACAACGCCACTGCTCCACGAGGGGGCTTCATGCCCACTGCTTGCACCTGGGGAGTGTAAAGCCACAGTCTCTCTAGTGGATGCTTTTCTCCACTGGTTCTGGAGGGAACTTTGTGCCCAGAGTGCTTCATCCTGCCAGGGACTGGGCTTGTGGATGCTTTTCTCCACTGGTTCTGGAGGGGGCTTGGTGCCCAGTGATGCTGCATCTGGGGTGTGGCAGTTCACATTCCCTCACCTGGGTGTGTGAGCCATGAGATCTTCTGGGAACAGGTAGCATGATACTCCATGGAGGCAGACACATTCCACCCTGCGGCGACTTTGTCTGCCAACTGCTGGTACTGCCAGTGCTGGTTGTGGTGCCTCATGTAGTCTGTGCAGGGTCCAGGACATCTCCTGCAGCCTCGGACAACTGCCCACTGGGGATGATGTTCGTCGGCTGTGGTGACACTGTCTGAGCACGTTGCGGGGCAGGTGGCGGTGGTTGTGGCGGCGTCTGTGGCGGAGATGCTGCCTGTGGTGCATGTTTCAGCACCTGTGGAGGGAGACAGCAGGATGTCTCCTGCAGCCTCGGACGGCTGCCCACTGGGGATGATGCTGGGGACTGTAGCAGAGGCAGCAGACAAGCAGGTGGCGGTGCAGGTGGTGGTGGCGGTGGTTGCGGCAGTGGGCACCGCCGTACAGGTTGCTGTTCTGTCTTGCAGAAGGGGTGACAACAGTACCTCACCCGGAGGCTCCGTGCCCTGAGCTGACTTCCCTTTAGCCTTGTGTCCCTTCCCCACCTTGGAAGTCGCTGCTGGGAACTTGGCACTGTCCTCTTTTGTCTTGGAGGAGGCCTTGTTGGGTGGTTTTGTGAGGCTTTTCCCTACGGCATGTGGGCCCCTTCTTCACCTTGGCAGGTGGCGGAATAGGGTGATCCTTGGCCTCACTAGGTGGCACACTGGCAGCCCTGATGGGTGCTGCCCGGAATGCTATTGGATTTGCAGAGGATTTTGTGGCTGGGGTGCTGGGTTGGGATCTGGACATCCTGGCCCTAGGGGAAGGACGGGGGGGAGGAGGTGTAGGGAAGAGGTCAATGTTAGCGAGGAAAAGTTTTTTTTTTTTTTGTTTTTTTTTAAGAGACACACTGGGATGGGAAGATGTAGGGGGTTTGGAAGTGGAGGAAGAGGTAGTGGTTGTAGGAGGTGTATGTCTGCTGAGTTTAGGTGAGGGTGCATGGGCTGGAGGCTGTTGTGAGGTGGATGGATGTTGAGTGGGTGTGTGCCTGCGTTTCTGTAGTTTGGGAGGAGGGCTCACAGACACACTGGGAGAGGACTCAGGGGACGTGTGAATGGTAGTGGGAGTGGTGATTGTACGTGAGTGGTGTATGATGATGGGCGTGATGGTGATGGAGGTAGTGGCTGAGGATGTAGTGCATGCAGGTGTGAGTGGAGATGAGACAGGGAGGAGGAGGACGTGGAGGATGGGGACACAGTGGAGGCAGTGGGTGTTGGTGTGTCTGCATGGGGATGGTGCTTGTGTGAGTTCTTGTGGGATGTGTGGTGCTTATGTTTTCCATGTCCACTTTTGTGTGTTGATGAGTGTGCATGCTGGTCTGATGGCGTGCTTGGGATAGGCTGAGGTAGAGGGGATTGGGTCTGGGTAGTGGAAGTTGGAGGGGGGAGGCTGGACACAGGGACAATGGCTGCCATCAGTGCTGAGACCAGAGCCTGAAATGCTCTCTGTTGGGCTGTCAAGCTAGAATGAATGCCCTCCAGGTATGCATTTGTTTGCTGCAAATGCCTCTCGACACCCTGGATGGCATTCAGAATGGTTGATTGCCCAACAGTGAGGGATCTTAGGAGGTCAATAGCCTCCTCACTGAGGGCAGCAGGGCTGACTGGGCAGGGCCTGAGGCGAAAGAGATGCCCACCCTCCTGGGTGAGCGGGCACGGGAAACATCCTGAGGGGCTGCTGGGAGGGCGGTGCTGGTAGTAGGGGTGGCGGCTGTACCTGTTGATGCGGTGGGCACAGAGGTGCCCTCCACAGCAAGGGAGCTCCCATCAGAGGATGAGTCGCTGTCACTGGTGTGTCCTCCTGTCCCCGTCGTGGAGCTCCCCTCGCCCTCCGTCCCTCTGGTGCCTTCAGACTCCGTACATTCACCCTCCAGGGCCATGTGGGTTGCAGCTCCCTCCTGCTCCAGTGCCGGTGTTCCTCCGCCAGATGATGCTAATGCATACAAGGAAAGGGTGACAAAACAAAAAGGGGAGGAAAGACTGAAGAGACACATGGTCAATGCCTGCAACAACACCACCGTTGGCGGACACAGCACACAGGGAGCAGCCCTATGCACAAGGCCATGCACTAACAGTTCAGGGGAAAATCATATGCCCGTGGGGGACTGTGCCTAGACCCATTTGATGCACACATGGAACCCACAGGAGCCTGTCTAGGTGTAGAGGGCCACTACCACTTTTGGGGTTGGAGTGCCACTGAGCCTGCCTAACAATGGATCTACCCTGGCACGTTTGCCCTGGCCTAGGGGAACCCACAGCCCACTTCCCCCACCCAGAAACCTCATATAGCGGGGAGAGTCAGCTGAATGAGACTATACTCACCCCCATGTGGCTGCTGTGATGCCCTCAAGCGCCCATCCAACTCAGGATATGCCACTGCCAGGATCCGGTACATCGGGGGGGGGTCATGGTGCGACGGGCACCCCTTCCACGTTGGGAGGCCATCCCCAGCTGGGCCTCCGCCATCTTCTTGCTCCAGCGGCGCAGGTCCTCCCATCTTTTGCGTCAGTGGGTGCTCCGTCTGTGATAGACCCCCAGGGTCCGCACTGCCTTGGCAATGGCACGACAAATACCCTTCTGGTGGGCGCTGACCTAGAGGAAAAGTGAAGTAAGAATTAATTTTACTCCCCTGTCCGGTTCTTCTTAGTCATTGGCCACAACTTCCCACACTGGCCCAGAAACACATGCACTGACCATCCTCACATGCTGGCCTCTGACCACCCACCTCCACTGTAGCTTCCATCCACGCCACTCCATACATTCATGTCCCATCCATCATGCTCACAGTGTACTCACCTGTTTGTCTGGAGGACCTTAGAGTAGCGTGTACTGGGGGAGGACCCCAGCCACCAGGTTGTCCAGCTCCTCCGGGGCCCTTTCCCCAGACACTGTATCCATTGTCGCTTCCAGACTTGGGTCACAGCAGCACTTGCAGTGTAGGTCCTCTCCTGTTGAAGGTCAGGTATCAAGTGAGTGAACAGATATAAAATGGCGGTCACGTCCGCGGCGGTGCGTAACGTCACCGCCGGCGTACATCGTCATTGGCTCCTGGAACCCATAGGGGCCAATGATAACCAATTCTGAATTGCGCCGTGATCTTCGTCCGCCTACCGCGCCGCTGCACAACACCAGCGCAGTTACCTCATTTCCCCTTGTCCCTCCTTACAGGTAAGGCAGCCGCCATTTCAGGGGTCCACATGGCAGGGCAACTAACTGCATTACATCACTTTTTTGTACAGGAATACGGACAGACAATGCAACACACCGTTTACATCACAATTGTTCAAAACACCCTTGTGAAACCTATGTGGTGTATGACCCTCTGCTCACGTCCGCTGGGGCAGAAGATGAGATGGCGTCATCCTCCGGTATACAGACCCTCGTGGACCTGTCGACAATGGAAGACAGACACATCATTATCACCTACAGACTTGATCGTGCCACAATCCATGAACTGTGTGCCCAGTTGGAGCCAGACCTGATGTCGGCTATTCGCTATCCCACAGGAATCCCCCCACTAGTTCAGGTCCTGTCAGTGCTCCATTTCCTGGCAAGCGGCTCCTTTCAAACAACAGTTGCCATGGCATCAGGGATGTCACAGCCAATGTTCTCTAACGTGTTGTCCAGAGTGTTGTCTGCACTGCTGAAACACATGCACAGCTACATCGTTTTCCCTCAGGTGGAGGATTTGCCCACAGTGAAAGGTGACTTCTATGCCCTGGGACATATCCCCAACATCATTGGTGCAATTGGTGGTACACATGTGGCATTTGTCCCCCCACGCAGGAATGAACAGGTGTACAGAAACTGCAAAAGCTACCATTCCATGAATGTGCAGATGGTGTGTTTGGCAGACCCCAGTACATCTCTCATGTGAATGCCAAGTATCCTGGCTCAGTGCATGACGCTTATATTTTGAGGAATAGTAGCATCCCTTATGTGATGGGGCAACTCCAGTGGCACTGTGTGTGGCTAATAGGTGAGCCCAAGTATCCCACACAGTTTACATAGGTGTCTGGGTATGGAAGAGTCCCTAAGGGTTGGTGTGTGTCTAACAGTTGTCCCTCGATATTTGCAGGTGACTCTAGTTACCCCAACCTGTCATGGCTACTGACCCCAGTGAGAAATCCCAGGACAAGGACAGAGGAACGCTACAATGAGGCACATAGGCGAACTAGGAGGATTATAGAGGGGACTTTCGGCCTCCTGAAGGCCAGGTTCCGGTGCCTCCATCTGACAGGTGGCTCCATATACTACTCACCAAAGAAGGTGTGCCAGATCATCGTGGCATGCTGTATGTTGCACAACCTGGCTTTGCAACGCCAGGTGCCTTTTCTGCAGGAGGATGGGCCTTGTGGTGGCTGTGGAGCCTGTGGACAGTGAAGAAGAGGAGGCAGAAGAAGAAGATATAGACAACCAAAACAACATCATCATGCAATACTTCCAGTGAGACGCAGGTAAGAGACTGTCACTGCTCCTCCCATATCAGACTACAGTAGGACATTGCATGATTCAGCCTTTTTACCTCGGTGTTTGGACTTTGACAGTTCACTTTGGCTTTCCATTTCACAGATCTGGGTACCACTTTCTGCCTTCTGCTATGTTTACTGCTGCCCAACAACTGTCGAACTTTGGTATGTGAAAATCAACATTGACATTGCTGTTTTTCTGAGAGGTTGCAATAATACATTTGTGAAAGTACAGACTGACTCCAGATTGATTTGTGATTCAAGGGTGTTTATTTCTGTGCTAATAAGTGGAGAGGGCTGTGCAATGGGCTGGGGTGATGTTGGAGTAATGTCCATGGTAGAGTCCAGTCTATTGGTATCACCGGTGCATTGTCCAAGGGGGCATAGGAAGTGGAGTAATGGCAGTTCAAGGTTGTCAGGGTGACATAGTGGGACAGAAGGGTGACAATCAGGAGAGTCTTATTTCTTAGCGGGGGTCTTGGCAATGTTCTTTGTCTTGTTCCTGGTTCTCAGGGACTGTTTGCGGGGTGGTTCTCCTTCTGCAGGGGACGGGGTGCTGGTGGCCTGTTGGTCCTGTGGTGGGACCTCCTGTCCACTAGCGCCGGTGGAGGGCTGTTCATCGTTCAGGCTAGTGTCAGGGGCCCGTTGGTGTGCCACTGTGTCCCTCATGGTGTTTGCCATGTCTGCCAGCACCCCTGCACTGGTGACCAGGGTGGTGTTAATGGACTTCAAGTCCTCCCTGATCCCCAGGTACTGTTCCTCCTGCAGCCGCTGGGTCTCCTGAAACGTGGCCAGTACCGTGCCCATGGTCTCCTTGGAATGGTGGTATGCTCCCATGATGGTGGAGAGTGCTTCGTGGAGAGTGGGTTCCCTGGGCCTGTCCTCCCCCTGTCGCACAGCAGTCCTCCCAGCTTCCCTGTTCTCCTGTGCCTCTGTCCCCTGAACCGTGTGCCCACTGCCACTGACCCCAGGTCCCTGATTGTCTTGGGTTGGTGGGATGCCTGGGGTCCCTGTAGTGGTGGACACACTGCTGATTGACGTGTCCTGGGGATAGAGGGATGGGCCTGCTGGGTGGGTGCTGTGGTGGTGTTTCCTGAGGGGGGGAGGTTCAATGGAGATTTGTGACAGTGGCAGGGGAACCGACTGTCCAGAGGTCCCTGATGGGCTGGTCATCTTGATCCAGGAGTGCAGAGCTCCTGTCATCACTGTGGGCCTCTTCTGTGGGGGGATGGGGGGATATAGTAGTAAAGATATGACTTACGAGAGTCCAGTCCTCCTGCAACTCCAGCGAGGCCCTCAGATTGCAAATATTGCCAAGATTTGCTCCTCCCATGTTGTTAGTTGTGGGGGAGGAGGTGGGGTCCACCGCCAGTCCTCTGTACTGCTACCTGGTGCCTGGATAACAAGGAACTTACCTTCCCCTGTAGGTCGTTCCACCTCTTCCTGATGTCATCCTGTGTTCTTGGATGCTGTCCCACTGATTTGACCCTGTCGACAATTCTCCGCCATAGCTCCATCTTCCTTGCAATGGATGTCTGATGCACCTGTGATCCGAATAGCTGTGGCTCTACCCGGATGATTTCCTCCACCATGACCCTGAGCTCCTCCTCAGAAAACCTGGGGTGTCTTTGAGGTGCCATAATGTGGTGTGGGTGATGTGTGATATAATTTTTTTTTTTCTCTCTCTCTCTCTCTCTCTCCTTCTCTCTCCTTCTCTCTCCTTCTCTTCCCCCCTTCCCCCCCCCCCCCCCCCAACGGATTACCGTGGTTGAATGACCGCTGTGTTGGGTCGTGATAGTGTAGGCGTATTCCTGTTGGCGTGACGGTGTAGGTTTTGCTATCGCCAGTTTATCACTGACCTTTGGTGTGGACTTGTGTGGGTGTCTGTATTGTGGCAGATTACGAGATGTGGTTCGTAATATCTGTAGCGGATTCCTGCAGCGGCCACAGTATCTTGACAGCCGTCAGCAAGGCGGTAAGCGGGATTTACCGCCAGAGTTGGAATGAGGGCCTTTGTCTTTAGCAACTTTAACAAAATAAGAATATTTCTCAATAATGTTCTCACCAAAAGACTGGGACGTAGCATACTGTGTTCCAGAGTGGGCCCCAGAGGCTCATGTACATGGGGTGTCAACCTCTTTCCTATGGCTACCACATTTTACTTCTATATGGACCTCATGTACCTACGGAAAGTGGTGTTTCCTGTTTGTCCTGAGGCAGCATCTTCTGCTCCTGAGTTTATGTAACACATACCTGATTTCTTAGGGTTGCAGCACGTTCACTCTACAGTGTGCCACTGGTGCTCATATAAAATTGTCTCTTGATTTTTGTGTGTCACATAACCTCTAACTCTGGGTAGATCCCATATACGAATGGGATAGCTTAATCATCTTATGTAATAGCATTGCTACTTGAGTGTGCCATGTAAGAACAGTGTCTATTGATTTTCGTTGGGTCATGCCCTTTCTTAGCCTAGGCTACCAGTCTATGTCTACTCAAAAAGCATAACAGGGACAGCTCTCTCCTCAGTCGCCATATCAAGTAATGATGGTAAGAATAGTAGAGGAAATGTAGGCAAGTGTGATTCTGTTTCTCACATCTTTCGGCTTCATGCCATGGTTAAGTGCAGCCACACATTTACTATAAACATGTTTGGAGCAAGCCTCTGAACCTCCCCCCCCCCCCCCCCATACCTCCCCACCAAATAATTTCCATCAGAGACCACAATACGAAACACACACTCTACCAGCCATGCTTCAGAACCCAAGTAGATGCTTACTCACCACCCCCAATAGAACTTCGAGGCATTACAGGAGGTAGAAAAGTGGTATATAAATGCTCCAATATCACATAGTGTTCTACAAAGCCATTAGCAAAGCTAAATCTGTAGCTAAGGTTATTATTGAGAGACCTCAATATGTAATTGCATAAAGAAACTGGTAGGAAGTTCACTTTGTTAACTTTTTTGCACATAGGAATTGAGCCTAAAGAATTGTACATTTATTCTAATGAGTATACAATCAGGCAAACTAAGGTAGATTCATTCTAACCACATTTTAAGACTGAACATCTGCATATTATGTTCTACTCAAATTTACTCTCTCATTGTCGTCATTCACCTAATACAAAGTTTCTATTACAAGAAAGGCATAGTGCAAGGTTTTTTGAAACCACAGGCAAACCTGTTTTGTGGCTGTGGACTCCTCAGAAGGGCTATATTTACAACTTTCTGCTGCAATATGGGAGTCTTTGATCCCTATTCCTGGTAGTGCAGTAAAACACTTGATACCCACTTAAGATGCATTTGATTACATATGTAATATACTTGAATACTCAAAACAAATAACGTGACATCATGCATCATTTAGGAAAAGGTGTGATTTGTATAGCTGTCTTTAAAATAAAACACTCTAAAATGTGTTTCATTGCTTTTTAAACTTTTTCATCTCGTATCCTGTAGCCATTGCAACATTAACCTTCATTAAAAACCTATTTTCGATGTAACAAATGTAATAATATATTGCACTTGCACTTATATAGAGCACACTACCCCTGATGAGGCAGTACGCTGAATTGTGCAGTACTCCTGGAAACCAAGGATAACGGTTATTTGAGTACACTGGATTATGCGGCAGGATAGTGGCAAATTATGTGGCAGGGCTGAGTAAATTATGCTCTAGGAAAAAGCTAATTATGCAGCATATTTTGTGGTAGTATTATTTCAGCATTTTTAAACTTGGTAGCCCAGTCTGGGCATTGGTTGCACCTTATTAGTACTAGGCTAATACTCAGATATCACACTTGGCAACAAAAAGGTGACAAGTCCAGGACTGCAAAGGGCCTTTCACTGTGTGGCAACATGTGCCGCTGCATTTTAGTAACGGTTGAACCATTTGAGCTAGAAAAAACTCAAACAATTTTGTTAGAAATTAGTTAGTTTGCTAGAAACTATTTTTTTGTTACAATCTGCTAATTATGTGGCAGATGATGGAGTATGTGACAAATCTATAATTATACGAATATCGCAGTGGCTGCACAATCGCATAATTCTACCTGCCCTGATTATAGGCTATTATGATTAGCCTTGTTGTGCTTTCAAGGAAGTAATTCTGTTTCCTTGAGATTAATTGAAATGAGTTAGATGACAGTGGGAGCTTTATTGCATTATACAGGTTAATGAAGAGATGAACAGAGGGGCTAAAATGGACTAGGTGTGATTGTATTTCAGAGGGAGTTTTGTTTGTAGTTTTATAAAGCGTGAACTTGACTTGAAGGCCAGATACATTACATAAGGACACATTCAGTTTCTTTTAGGCACAGGGAGATTAAGTGATGTGCCCAGAATCACAGGATGTCATGCCGAGACTGGAACCTGTTCCCCAGATCCATAGTCGGCAACTCTGGCTGTTGAAAGGGGTGTATTTAACACTTTACTTTGTTTTTCCTCTTTAATGCAGATTTCATGATTAGGCACAAAGTCCAGGAGCAACGGTGGGAACGGGGAGACAACAAAGGCTTGATTTGCTATTAACGAGCAGATCTGAGCAGCTCCATGAGGCTTTGCATCCCGGTTCCAGACCTGGCCCTGCCCACTGGGGCTGACGTGGGGCACTAAAGCCCTCATAGCCCAGTGGAAGTTGCACACCTGAGTAGGGTTCTGGCCTCTAGATGGAACTTATGGTGATGTATTTCACACATATGTAGGTGTATAGATGCGTATGCTAAATGTGCTGGCTTAAACCTGACAAAAAGCAACTCTTTTTTTGTTGTTCAGTTCTATGTGCCTTAGTAAGGTGTGAGCTGATGAACTTGCTAGTGGGTTAAAGGGATCAGAGAAACCTGACTGGGTCAATGGCATTTCGCTGTTGCGACAAGGAATTTGCACAGGGATCAGTGACAACTCAGTGACTTAAAAAAGAGACATTTTGTGAATATTTATTGTCTGCCCTTTTTAGGCAGCTCCTGGATGCCTGCCATCTTGCTTTGATGGGTGGCCTGATCCTGAGGGAGCATGTCAAGGTGTACATGCGCCTCAACTTATTTATTTTAATGTTTTGTTATGCTTTGGATTGTTACGAAGATACATTGTAGCACTGCAAACAGTTGAGGAGCTAATTTTGGGAAACCCTTACCCCTTCTTCAGCTGTGGGGAGATCACTAGAGGTTACTCGATTGTGAGATTTACCACTAATGGTCCTCACTGGAGCAGAAGACCTGGCCGCTTCTACATGAATGGCAAACATTTTTTGACCATACTTGTTTGCATGTTTTTCTTTATCTCAGTGAGACTGGGAGCATTTGTGAGGTGAGCGCACAGTGAGCTCCATTGTTCTGCGTCAAACACGTGGATCACCCGTCTCTATGCTTTTGGTCATTACATTTTTCTTGAATATTAAGGTTTGCCTTGCTTGAGCTCAGGATTGAAATTAATCCTGTAAATATTTGGTGCAAAGGCCCGCCTATGATTTGAGTGTGGTACAGGAATTTGGAAAGTTTGAATTATGTTCTCTGTGTCACTGGAAGCAAAGGGCCATCCTTCAGAGCCAATGACGTGTCTTGATTCTTAAGTATTGGGCAGAAACACAGCTGCTTCATTTTGAAGACATACTTCTAATGAGGCTGTGACAGGTAATGTTGCAGCAATCATTCTGATTCATATCAAGGCCCTAGTTGGTCAGCGTGGTGTGTACCTTAGCAGTATGTGGAGTCCAGTTTTGTAACATACAACTGGGGTTATGTGGGGTTGAAAGTTAATATTGTTGTTGAGGGAAGCAAAGTGATTTGCAACCATCCGTGACCAGCCTAGGATTTGAATTGTTCATCCATGTTTGTACCAGGGTTGAATAGCGGGCAGAGAGAATGTTAAAACATTCATTTTCTTAAGGTTTATTTTGAGGTGGTGAATGGTCATCCAGGGCTCATTTTCGTGAAAATCTGAAAGTGGGGAGTAATGTCCTCTTTGGAGGTTATATTTAAGTACAGTTTCTTGTCATCAGTGCACAAGTGGTAGGAATTGTAGAAGTACTTGAGAAGAGCTCCAAGGGGTTCTATGTGTAAATTGATGACGGTGGCATATAGAACAGAGTCTCGGGTACATCCTGTTGAATATTTGATGGGTTGGTGATTGAGTTTGAGATTTTGGTAGATATCAAGAGAATACGCTCAGGACCATTAATTTGCAGGCTATTATGTTATCAGGGATTTGTAAAAGTGAAATGGTTGCCTGTGTCAAATGCAGCAGAAAGATTCAGAATGGCAAGAACACACAGGTTTCATTTCTTGAGTTTATGGGGCCATCAACAAAAGTTTGAAGCATTGCAGTCTTTGTAGTACAGGCCTGCCCAACGCCTGATTGACATTTCAGTGAATTGTTTGAGTTGGTTCTCAACATAATTTTCTAGGACTTTCTCCAGGAAGGGTAGACTCAACACCAATCTGTAGTTGTTAATGCCTTGTTTCACCATGGTAGCTGAGCTGCGATCAACTCCAGAGTTTGATGCTTTCAACTAATATGCAGCTTTGAGCATTTGCCTGAAACTCTGTGTGATAAAAGAAGTGTGGTTTGTAAATGGGAGGTTCCATTTTTTGAAATGCCAGTTTGTATCTTGACTATCTTATTCTTAATGAAAGCTAAGGTTTTCTCATTGCTGGTTTGAGATGACAGCATCACTTCTTTAACACTTCTTATTCAGTTACTTCACTGAATGTTTTATACAGTTCCCGTGTTTGGTTTCTTGATTTGTTATTTCATGGTACATAATCCTTTTATATCCCCCCCAATGTTTCGAGATTCAGGAAGAGTGTCTGAACGAAATGAGAGGTTCTTGGGGTTAACAACTTTGTGGACTCTTGCTGGCTGGACCTTCCTTCTGTGCCAGTGCTTTCTTAAGTTATACCTGTGGAAATGTTTGCTTTTAGTGTGACTGCAACCAGATATTTTAGACCATGTGATCAGAAAGTGATCTGTACAGGCTTTGGTCTCCACATTTGGGTCTGTGGTGTTAATAAATACAACTCAGAGTATGTTTTCTGCCTGTTTAAAAGCAATAAAAAATATCTTTATAAAAAAAATACAACTAAGAGGCAAGTCCAGTGTATATGTCACAGGCAATTGGGGGTTGGAATCCCAAATGTGGCCACCTTTGTTGAATGGGTTAAGTGAAATAATATGTTGCCCTTTATAATGGGGAACCCCTAACCCACTCACACTGGATTTGCTGTAATTTGGCGAAAAGCTGTATATAGCACACAACTGGGGAGTAATATGCTGCTTATAAAAATTGTTGTAAGATTTATCAAAACATTGGGGCTATTAGGCCACCCATTTCCAAGTTTCTTGAGAGTCCCAGGGTTTCATGTGGTCTGGTGGGAAAGGAATGGTTGATCTTGTTATGAGACTCTCAAGAAACTTGAAAATAGGCGTCCTAATGGGCCCAATGTTTTGATAAGCTGTACGAAAGTTTTTATACCCAGCAGCTTACTACCCAGATTTGTTCTATATACGTATTTTCGTTGAATCTCCAAGCTACCTTACTTGCTCCTGGAAAAAGCCCCATGCTTCCTTGCCAGGAGGGGCGAAACACATGTTGGTAGTCTGGGTTGATCATCGGGGTCCTAACCTGTAAAGACTTTAGAGGATTCCCTTTTATTAAAATAAACATAGCACAAGTTTGTGCACCAATTGGAGCTCTGCAATTGTTTACAACTAACACGATTATCTCATATATTAATATCCGTGCAAATCAGCTCTGTCCTACAAACTCCAAGTTCAGTGGATAGCCTGCCCTATGAGTAGGTACCTTGTATAGTTGCTTGAATGCCAGAAATTCAGATATTCAGATCATTTGAAACAAAATATTTGTTTATTGATTTTTTTTTTTTAATTGTTTTTTTTTGTATTTATTTTCTCCAAATATGTAACACAAACAACCCTCAAGTACACTCGCCTCCTTACTGTGAGAACACTTGGCTGGCAATCATACAGTTTCTCCCTATTGTTGCAGATTGGTTCCCTGGCACTGGACAGTTGTTCCATCCCCACTGAGTCTCAGTTGGTTGCACTCCCAAGGAATCTTCTCCATGGTCCATCCTGAAAACTCAGGACGACCGCCGCAGCCCGGATTCTCGGTCCGTGATCTATGATTATGCCGGAGCTAATGTTAAAGTAGAACTTGAATACTAGCATTGTCCTTATTTTGCCACCTTTCAACAGATCTAAACACTTGGGCTGCAGGTAGCGGTAAGCAATAGTTCCATGGTTGGAAAGCCCATTTGAGTTTGTGCAACCCTACAAACTTGCATGTTTTTTAAGGGTTTTCATCAGTTCTTCTCTAATCTTTTCCTATACTGAGCAAGGTTGGAAATTTACTCCTGGCAACTGCAGAAGTAAAACTTTTTCCAGGTTTGGGAAGAAAATGGTTGGAAGGAAAGTGAAATTGTAAACGCTCAACACATTTTCGCATGAGCAAATCTTCACATGCATATTTGCTCGTACAGAAATACAGTTGACATATATTCTAGGAGTGCAATTTCCTGGTCTACTTCTCTAAATTCTGGTGAATTAATGAAATATGTAAATCTGCATTAATACAAAGATGTATGCCATGGGTGCACTTTTTTAACAATTTGGTCCTTGATTAGGTCTGGCATTAACTGTCACATTCCATTTTTATTACAATTCTATCAATCGGTCTATTCATTTATCGGCTGCCTTCACTGTGAGTGGTAGCAATCTGCTTTTTCACAGGGAGTATATTGGCACACAAACCAGTTTTGTTCAGTGCCAAAAACTGGTGATACAATGTGTGCTTTTCGAGACAAAAAGTATTTTTGCTTTTTGCCAAGGTTTGTTACAATGGTGAGGGCATGGCAGCTACCACAACAAGCAAGTTTTACAAACACCATGTACATATGACACGTATTAACAAAACCAAAAGACTGACCACCACATCAATGGCTGACCTATTCGCTTTGCCAATGCTTGTTTATTTTCATGTTTCCCATACGCTTGTTGAAACTGGTATCACTTATTTTCTATTATGATTTTTTGGGGAAATACTAGCATGCATCAAAACATCTTACTGAATGATTCTCGAAAGAAATGGTACCTAAAATTTCACAGTAATTTTTCAAAAAGTCTTTATTTTTTTTTCTTAGTTGCATTTTTTGTGAACATTTGATTTTGAAAGCAAAGAATAAAAACATTTCTAGCATTCATGTTAAGAATTTTTCAACTCTGTTAAGGACAAGTTTAACGGTACGTGCCCCGCTGAGATGGCTGATCTATAATTGACGGACCTGTAGGCAAAACCAGACAATGCCAAGGAAGTTAAGAAATTCAGGACCAGACTGCAATCTGCCAAAGAGGGATCTGCGTTCCGTGTACGACACCAAGAACACCATAGTCTCCAAACAGAAGCATACTGTTTATGGGTGCTGGATGACCAGGCCTTTGAAATGAAATTGCTAGACACCTGTGAATGACCTGGGAGGCTCCATTTTCCCCTGAGGGCGAGAGGTGTTCCGACAAGACCAGAGGATGCAGAAGGCCCATCGGATCCAGAAGGAAGTTTCACCTGTGTGGAATCTGCACCAGAGGAGTACAGCTCAACTCCAGAGCCACTAGAAATTAACGCCTGGGCTCTCCAAAGAGGGCTCACCAGAATGAGATCTGCTTGCTGATGACGGGTCTGAGCCAGAACCCTCAGGATCATCATAAAGGGAGGAAAGGCATAACCCCAAAACTGGGCTAAAAAAATCTACTCAACCACTCATTATGGCGAGTTTTATTTTATGATGTCGAGCTATTTTTAGATTCCACTCGACCCTTCTGGTGAGTGGACAAAGAACAGGTTTTCTGTTCAGTCAGAAACTGATTTAGTAATTAAGATGTCTTTAAATCTTATTCTTGGCACATTTGCTCTGTGCTCAGAGACAGAGGCCAAAAGTCAGTTTGTCCTCTTGCAGTGCAAATACTTTTCCTTGTGACTGCAGAGTTCCAGGATTTTGTAAGGTGAACTGTCTGACCTATGTGAAATGAAAGGCTTTTGGTATCAGATTTTTCCTAACACAACATTTATATAACTAAGTCAACTTTACAAAATTTCAAAATATTTCAGTAGCTGTGAAAGACCATTTTTGTCTACTTCTGTGCGATGAAAAAATATTTTAATAGAAAGAAAAAAGTCAGAACACTTTACTTGGTGATGTGCAAAGGATAAATGTTTTCTGAAACCCAATTTTCACAGATTGTTAATACACTATATAGTTTTATCGGTAAAGCTGCAAGTTAGGTGGAAGGTTTTTTTTTGGGCATTACTTGGAAATTTACTGTCTGTAAATGACAGTGTGCTACCACATCATGCTTTAGTGATACATTTATTAAAAGTGAGTATATAAACAAAGTGAGAAACACCCCTGGCCTAATTTCAAAGATATTAGTAAACAAAGAGACAAGTCACCAATGTTGTAGACAAAAATGCCAAAAGTCTGGGCTATCTCCACCAGAATGAGCCCAGATTGTTGACGTATTTTACTGCTTAGACAATGTCCATCTGAAGAAGAATACAACAATCTGTCTTGATTGGCGAACGATTTCAGATCGCAAAAGAGCCCACTAGGAGTGCCAAACAATTGATATGAAGGTCCAACGCTGTCCTGGATCAACAGCCCCCTGAGCACCCCATCCCCAAAGGCTAGCATCAGACTCTATTACAATCTCCGGAGAGGACCCAAAAATCGAACTGCCATTTCAGGCTTCCATATGATCCAGCCACCACTATATCTCCGCCCTAGCATTCTCCGAGAGGGGGATCTGATCTGTATACCTGAGACCATTTTTGAAGATGGGAAATCTTCAGACGCCGCAGGGCCATTTGGGCAAGCCCTCAATGATACAGGCTGTCTGCACAACAGCATCCTCAATTCCCTCTTGATGGAGTGAACATTTTGAGGGGAAAGCGCTAACTGAGCTAGTGAGGAGTCCACCCAAAAGCCCAGCTCGTTGAGAAGGCACCAATGCCTACTTCTGAGCATTGAAAAATTAAGACCATATCCTGAAGGAGGTAGATTGACCACTCTAGGTGGGTGAGAAGTAGACGGGAACATTATGCCATAATGAGGATGTCGTTGAGGTATCCACAAAGATGATGCGACCCGTAGAGGTACTCCGCTACGGGTCGCATCATCTTCGTGAAGCACCAAGGAGCTGATGACATGTCATAGGGAAGGACTTTGTACTCGTAACATTGCCCTTCCCAGAGGAACTGGAGAAACTGGCGATGAGGAGGAAAGATCGGGATGGTCAAGTAAGCATCCTTTATGTCTAAACTAATCATCCAGTCCCTTTCTCGAAGGATGTCTGTTAGCAAGTGAATGCCTTCCATCTTGAAGTAGTGGTAAAAGAGCCATCCACCGAACTCTTTGAGATTCAGGACTAGCAAAAGCCACTGCCCTTTTTGTCTACAAAAAGATCGGCCTAAGAAAACCCAGCGGGTGGGGACAACTCTTGACTACGGCGTTCTTGCATAAGAGCTCGATAATCTGCGGAAATTAAGTTGTGATGTGGAAGGGAAAAATACATTGGAGGAGGAGGGGCAAGTTGGGAGGGGGAACTGTAAAATTCCAGCTTGTAACCCTGGATAGTCTCTTACACTTAAGAGTCTTGAGGTATCTTGTGCCATGCATACAAGAAAGACCCAGTCCTCTTCCCAAAATAAGAGTTGAACTGGAAATTAGGCTCACCTGCAGATCCTGCGTCTTGGTAATAGGCTTGATTTCCTTTGGAATTCCCTCTCTGGAATCTGGAGTGGCCAACTCTGGGCTGGGAGGGGTAGATGGTGGATGAGGATGAACAGGAGTCCTGGTAACCTCCTCTGCCCGGATGATAACCTTGCTGATAACCCTGGTTGTAGCTGCGGCCGAAGGCTTGCCCTCTGTAGCGTCCAGCTCCTCTAGAAAGTGGACGCAGTTCCTTCTTAATAAAACCTTGGGCTTTGTCCAGATTGGCATAATTATCTGCAAATTTGGAAAGTTCTTTGAGGAACGGAGAACCGAAGAGCAAACCCTGGGACAGAGGTCCAGATTCAGAGGAGGCAAGTTCTGCCAGTATGAGAAACAGCGCTCTCTAGAAATCGCACAATTAGTGTTACGAAAGAGAGGGCCCTTTGAGCCCAACTCACAAGGACTTCTGGATAAATAGGATTCCCCTGACTCTTTAGCCTGAAAACCCAGCTCTATGATCTTTGTTGAGGTTCCAGCAACGTCCAGGAGTTTGTCCTGGCATTCGTGCCAAGTGTGGTCAATGCCCTTCTTGTGGTCCTTTGAAAATTTCTTAAGATAAGTGACCAGGGTAGGGTCAATTTCTGGAGTCTCAGTAACCTTGGAGAGAAAATCTGGCCTGGGACATTCAGATCTTAGAAGAGAATGTACCTCCTGCTGGAACCCATGTGGGATTCCACATAATCTGCCGCTTCGGCTGGAGGAATCCAGAGGGTGGACCTGGAGTGGATTATGTCCTCCGGCTCAAAAGTAAGTAACTGTGGGGGGGTACAGGGCTTCCTCTGGGTGATGCATCTTTTTATGCTTACAGGGAGGATCATCTTCCTGATCAGAGGTGTGGGCAGATAAGGAGGAGTCTGAATCCTCATGTGCCTTGGTCTTTGGGGTGGAAGAGGAGGCGTTGTAGTTATGATCTTTGTCCAGAGATCTGATAAGTCTCTCAAAGTCTGCTGCAAGGGGATTTTTATCTCCATTGGGGGTATGGGAAATGTGAGACAGGAATGACCCCTCTCCACCCTGGGGCCCTGATGACGGAATCCAACCCTGTTGCTCAGCAAAGCCGAGCAGATGATGTTTGATAGGCCGAATAGCCTTGCCCAGTGCTTCATTCACCATGTGACAAACCCCAGCTTCTAATGCATAGACAAGGTCCTGTTCGAAAGACCCCTCCCCCACCCCCAAGATCATAATAGTATTCATCACCCACTCCCTCATCTTATTCAGCCATGCTGACAGAATATAGCAAATTAAACTCCAAAGGAGCAGTGAGATGAAGTAAACCAATTCAGCAGGGCAGGTAGCAAATCAACCCTTGAATAGCAAGGGTGAATACAAATTTAAATTAAAGCGTTGAGGTAGCCCTGCCCGCAGACAAATAAGCAACGCCTAGTACAAATTAATATTGTTGCACCCCCAAGGCTATTACAGTGAGCTAAGTGTTTGACTAGGACCAGAAGATCACTTGCACGCGTCTCGGTGTGTTCACCGCAAATTAATGAGGCCAGGTAGAAAGAAGGCTGGTAAATAGTGCATGCGCGCAAGTCCTCAGAGTTTATACCTTAAAATAGGAGGACTGCGCTGTCCCGCAGCGTGTCCTCGATCCCCTGCTCCCACTGCACAGTGTAATTTAGACATGGTGCAAGCACCACTCTCGGTAGAAGATCACTCTCAATGGCACACGCGGCCACAGAACGGGGACTGCGCCAACTCGCAATGTGTCTCCACACATAAGAGGGTGAACAAACGTAGCGCAGGAGCTGTGCTCAGAGAAATAGGCCAAAGGCGGTATTGACCTCTAGAGTGCCGGTGCCTCCAAGGACTGGTAAAAGAACACAAGTAAGCCACACAGAGGGGCGCAAAGCGCCTCATATAAACAATCAATGTAAATGCAATCTGAAAATATTAAAGCAGGTACTTAACTGGCTGCGAAGCAGCAAAGAACAAGGAGTTGATACTGTCTTGTGTGCATTACAGAGGGTGTATACTCTATGGTTGTCACATGATATGTTCTTTCATGGGATTTGTTGTTTATTGTTATTGTACTTTCTCACTGGCTGCTGAAATAATTAAAAGTGAAGAAAGAGAAGCATACTCCGAGCCTCCGGTCCTGACTTAGAACCATTATTCTTGCTTTCAAGCCTCTGCAAATATTTGCACCTAATCAGAGAGCATTCTGGGAGCATTACATGTAGCCTCAATTGTTAAAACTTTTCAAATGTGTGTGCTTATTTTTTTTATTGGATCCACTGTCAATACTCCAGTGCGAGCTTACAACCGGTATTTAGAGCGCTCACCCTAATAATAAAGGCTTTGCATTAATGAACTGTATATACAAGCTTGAACAGCAGTAGCATATGGACACAAATATTACCTAAACGGCAGACAGTTCCCTTTCGTGCTCCATAATGTGGTACTGTGAACTGGCAGCCAAAGGGTTTGTGCTGCAGGGAGTTGGGCCTACTTGTCCCAAGGACCAGATAAACTTAAAGTGTTGTCCTTGACCCCAAACAAAATTTCCTGGTTGTTGGGCTAGAGGAATTCTGCACCCCTGAGCCAATACAACAGTTTTTGCCATGTGGCGCATAGCTTGCTGATCTTATTCTTCAGTAAGCCGTTTAGGTGCTCAGCAGTGCCATTGCTCTGGGGATGAGAAACAGAAGATAGTTTATGCTTTATCCCTAATATTGTCATGAGATGTGTGAAAACTGTATTAACAAAGTGCGTGCCATTATCAGATCTTATCCCTTCTGAAATTCCCGAGTGGGGGATTGTAAGGAAATGCCGCCTTGGCATGGTTACCCCCTGACTTTTTGCCTTTGCTGATGTCAAGTTATGATTTGAAAAGTGTGCTGAGGCCTTCTAACCAGGCCCCAGCACCAGTGTTGTTTCCCTAAAACTGTACCTTTGTGTCCACAATTAACACTCCCTGGCATCCAGGTAAGTCCCTTGTAACTGGTACCCCTGGTACCAAGGGCCCAGGGAAGGTCTCTAAGGGCTGCAGCATGTATTATGCCACCTTGGGGACCCCTCACTCAGCACAGACACACTGCTTGCCAGCTTGTGTGTGCTGGTGGGGAGAAAATGACTAAGTCGACATGGCACTCCCCTCAGGGTGCCATGCCAACCTCACACTGCCCATGGTATAGATAAGTCACCCCTCTAGCAGGTCTTACAGCCCTAAGGCAGGTTGCACTATACCATAGGTGAGGGCATAGGTGCATGAGCACTATGCCCCTACGGTGTCTAAGCAAAACCTTAGACATTGTAAGTGCAGGGTAGCCATAAGAGTATATGGTCTGGGAGTCTGTCAAACACGAACTCCACAGCACCATAATGGCTACACTGAAAACTGGGAAGTATGGTATCAAACCTCTCAGCACAATAAATGCACACTGATGCCAGTGTACATTTTATTGTGATATACACCCCAGAGGGCATCTTAGAGATGCCCCCTGAAAACATAACTTCCAGTGTGGGCTGACTAGTTTTGCCAGCCTGCCACACACCAGACATGTTGCTGGCCACATGGGGAGAGTGCCTTTGTCACTCTGTGGCTAGTAACAAAGCCTGTACTGGGTGGAGGTGCTTCTCACCTCCCCCTGCAGGAACTGTAACACCTGGCGGTGAGCCTCAAAGGCTCACCCCCTTTGTTACAGCGCCACAGGGCACTCCAGCTAGTGGAGATGCCCGCCCCCTCCGACCATGGTCCTACTTTTGGCAGCAAGGCCGGAGGAGATAATGAGAAAAACAAGGAGGAGTCACTGGCCAGTCAGGACAGGCCCTAAGGTGTCCTGAGCTGAGGTGACTCAGACTTTTAGAAATTCTCCATCTTGCAGATGGAGGATTCCCCCAATAGGATTAGGGATGTGCCCCCCTCCCCTCAGGGAGGAGGCACAAAGAGGGTGTAGCCACCCTCAGGGCTAGTAGCCATTGGCTACTAACCCCCCAGACCTAAACACATCCCTAAATTGAGTATTTAGGGGCCCTCGGAACCAAGCAAGATAGATTCCTGCAACCTGAAGACAAAGAAGGACTGCTGACCTGAAAGCCCTGCAGAGAAGACGGAGACACTGACTGCTTTGGCCCCAGCCCTACCGGCCTGTCTCCCCACTTCAAGAAAAACTGCAACAGCGACGCGTTCCCCAGGGTCCAGCGACCTCTGAAGCCTCAGAGGACTACCCTACATCTAAAAGGACCAAGAACTCCCGAGGACAGCGGCTTTGCTCCAAAGAAGAAACAACTTTGCAACAAAGAAACTAACTTTAAAGGACTGGAAGTTTCCCGCCGGAAGTGTGAGACTTTCCACTCTGCACCCGATGCCCCCGGCTCGACCTGCGGAGAAACACTACAGGGAGGACTCCCCGGCGACTGCGACCCTGTGAGTAGCCAGAGTTTACCCCCCTGAGCCCCCCCCCCCCCCCCCCCCAGCGATGCCTGCAGAGCGAATCCAGAGGCTCCCCCTGACCGCGACTGCCTGCTTCTAAGAACCTGACGCCTGGTAAAGACACTGCACCCCCCCAGGACCTGAAGGATCCGACCTCCAGTGCAGAAGCGACCCCCAGGTGGCCCTCTCCCTTGCCCAGGTGGTGGCTACCCCGAGGAGCCCCCCCTTGCCTGCCTGCTTCGTTGAAGAGACCCCTGGGTCTCCCTTTGAACTCCATTGCAAACCCGACGCCTGTTTGCACTCTGCACCCAGCCGCCCCGTGCCGCTGAGGGTGTACTTTTTGTGCTGACTTGTATCCCTCCCCTCCCCCTCACCGGTGCCCTACAAAACCCCCCTGGTCTGCCCTCCGAAGTCGCGGTTACCTGCCTGCTGGCAGACTGGAACCGGGGCACCCCCTTCTCCATTGAAGCCTATGTGTTTTGGGCACCACTTTGACCTCTGCACCTGTCCGGCCCTGAGCTGCTGGTGTGGTAACTTTGGGGTTGCCCTGAACCTCCAACGTTGGGCTACCTTGGACCCAACTTTGAACCCTGTAGGTGGTTTACTTACCTGCAAAACTAACAAATACTTACCTCCCCCAGGAACTGTTGAAATTTGCACTGTCTAGTTTTAAAATAGCTTATTGCCATTTTTGCCAAAACTGTACATGCTATTTTGCTGATTCAAAGTTTCTATGATACCTAAGTGAAGTACCTTCCATTTGAAGTATTGATTGTAAATCTTGAACCTGTGGTTCTTAAAATAAACTAAGAAAATATATTTTTCTATATAAAAACCTTTTGGCCTGGAATTGTCTTTGAGTGTGTGTTCCTCCTTTATTGCCTGTGTGTGTGTGTACAACAAATGCTTAACACTACCCTCTGATAAGCCTACTGCTCGACCACACTACCCCAAAATAGAGCATTAGAATTATCTCTTTTTGCCACTATCTTATCTCTAAGGGGAACCCTTGGACTGTGTGCATGCTATTTCTTACTTTGAAATAGTACATACAGAGCCAACTTCCTACAGGGATCACCTCACAAATCGGAAAAGTAGCAGTAGACTTAGCATCACAGTGAACTCATTGACCTGCTTCAATCCATTGAGGAAAAAGGACAAACCCCAACTATGAGATACCAACAGTTTTTGGACTTGTCTATGATGTCCACAAAGTCGAGATAAAGAGCCTTTAAAGGACCTTGTGGTTTTGAAATGGTATATAGTATCACATTCATTGTGGGAGTTGGAGAGAATTGTTGACAAATAGTACAGTTATGAATGTACATAGTAGGCATATCATACAAGTTGGGAACAATTCAATCTTGTTTTTGCATAGACAATGATCTCTTGAAATATGGGCTGGTAAGGGCGATTGATCAAGCGATATCATGAGTAAAGCCTGAGCACGTCGACTGACTGGGAGGCATCCTCTAGTCTTGCATAATTGTTTCTCATACGATTGAATGTAAACACTCTGTCTCAGCATAATAAGTTGTAACACTATCTGTGGTAGCGTTTGATTATGACTCGGACGACGGGGAAGTCTGGGCCACTAAAAGAGGGGCATGTTTTGAACCTTATGGCACAGACTGGGGTGAGCGCCTAGGAGCCTCTTTGGCTGCCTAATCTGCTAATGCATTTTCCCAGTGACACAAAATCCTGTCCGTTTGTATGTGCTGCACATTTCACAACTGCCACTGCCCGTGGTAAAGCAAGTGCCGCTATTAAAGTCTCTAAGAGATTCCTATGCATAACAGGACACCCATTGGACTTCAAGAAGTCTATTGTGGTCCATCCCATAATGCTGAATGTACAATGATAGTTACATAAGCTAAATCCAAATACATCGTAATGACTTTTCCCATTCCTTGCTTTAGAGCTGATATCAAGGCTATCTTTTCTGCTGCTTGTGCTTAATAATGTGCTGGTAGAATTAACTGCTCCACTATATGGAGTGTGTCTAAATAATCACTCTGTTGTGCTCTTACTACTGCTGCACCTGTGTGTGTGACTCTTGAATTCTGATTAATAGTAGAGGAACCATCAACAAAATAGACAATGCTACAGGGAATAGGATCCTTTGTTGCTTGACTAGATTCATTATTAGGAATATATATGTTGCACAGTCATGCACATCATCCCACAATTTAATATAGGGTGAGCAAAAAATGTAGCAGGATTCACCGTATGACACTTTCAAAGATGGTAGTGACAATTTCACTTTGTATCCTGACACTTTTGGTGTAGTTAAAGTAATCTTTGCCTTCTGAATAATAGCAAACACTACATATTCTGAATAGTGTCAAAGGTGCCCCCATGACAGTGGAAGTATTATTTTGTACTGCAAAGGCTGCAGTGGTGAGAGCTTGCTCACATGGATTGTGTCCTCATCACTAAATCCAATTGTCCACTAAAGTATGCAATGGGTTAGTGTCTTAGGATATATTTTTGCGTAAGGACAGCTGTCATCACTTAACCATTGCAATGGCAAAAGAGATAAAACTCCTTTGTGTAATTAGGAGTCCCCAAAACTGGGGCATGTGTTATCTCAGCTTTTAATTTTTTTAAAGTCTCCCTCATTTCTAGTGTCCATGTTATTTTATCATTTCTATCTTTTGCCTGTTTAATCAAGTCAGCAAGGGTGCTATTAAAGTGCTGTAATCAAAGACCACTGTCTCAAATAAGTACAGAGTCCAAGGCACTTCTGCTAACCATAACTGTCCTAAATAATAGGCCTTCTCCTGACAATACTGAACTTTGTCTTTCTCTGCCTTGTATCCTATCTGTGCGAGAGGAACCAAAATAGATATAGTATCTTTCCTACTCTGCTGTTCTGTAGGACTACAAATTAATGTCATAGACATACTGCAACAATGTACTCTCACACTGAAAGCTTATTAGATCAATTTTCACAATCCCGTTGTAAATGATAGGGAATTCACTATAAACTTGAGGCAAAATAAAATAGAAGTACTGGGTTCAGCCATAGGAGAACACTGTCAAGTAATGACTGTCTGGATGGAGACGGATGCTAAAGAAAGCATCCTTGAGATCTGTGACAGAGAAAAATGTAGCATCCTGAGGGGAATATTTGTCAAAATAATGGAAGGGTCTGGAACAATTGGAAATTCTAGTACCACTACATCGTTCAGGGAGATGCAGGTATTGAACCATACACCAAGGATTGCCCTTTGATTTATTGACCGGATAAATTAGGGTGTTACAAGTAGACCCACCAGGGTAAATTACTCCTTTCTCTAACAAGGCATGTATTGTAGTGGCAATTCCCTAATCTGCCACTTTAGAAAGAGGATAATGTCTCAACCTAGGTAGTATAGAACCTTCCATCACTGTAATTCTGAATGGAGTAGCAGTACGATTAAGGCCAACATCTTAGGGACCCTTAGACTATATGGTGTCTGGTACTTGGGAAAGATCTGCATACCTAATAGGATCAAAGGCTCTACCCGGTGTGGGCGTCCTTACTTCCAATATTATCCTTAATGGTATGTCATCCTGAAAGACTATGCTGTTTTCCTAGAATTCTCATCAAACAGTTGATCATCCAGAATTTCCTTAATCATTTTACCTGGCTCAATTAATATAACACATGCCTGTAAGACGTTGTTGTGATCACAGGCTGTCACAGCGCCGTAGGTTGGTGTTATCTGTAAGGTCTCTAACTCATTGTCAGGTATCCAAGAATCTTGCACTTGTCATCAGAAAAGGAACTCTTTGGGTAACTCAACCCCAATACCCAATAACTCTGGCATTTCTGCTATTATTGCGTATAACGTTGTGGTAAATTTTTCTATATCAGTGGGTCAAGCTCTGATCTGATGATCAGTAGAAGAGTCTACTGTGTCAGCCATGATCCTGAAAAAAGGAACTCCAGGAGTAGAACAAATCATAGTGCCATCAGGCTCAAAATGAATTGTCATATTTAAATTAGCATAAGATCTATCCTCATTAAATTAGCTGGGGCAGCTGGAGAGAATAGAAAACAGCCGTTTGTGTACCTCCCTCCTATTTCTGTTTCCACTTGTTTAGTAAACAGAACCCTCATTACCACCCCAGAGAATCCTTGTGTGTCCATCAGCCTATTAGAAATTGGAAGGTCTCCCTTTCTAATACAAGATGGGGTTGCTCGTGTCTGAGGAATTCATACCTCTTATTATTGATAGCTACCATCACAGTAGGTTCCTCATCTGGCCTGTGCATCACAGACAATACTGGACATTTTGGACTACTCTGTGGGCACCTTCTTTGGCTATATTCTCCCACATAATTTGTTTGGAAGTGGTTTCCTCCCCTTAGACTCAGGCCTCCTTGCCCACTTTAAGGTGCAGCTTCTATTGGGGGTATTTGGCTACTTTGCTATGGAAGCATTGGTTGTACTTGAGGCATTACTGGTTGCTGCATATTTTGTGGTGGTGTTTTGGGTACATGAGTTATTTCCGGGGTTGACTGTAGTTGCAGTACTGTATTTCCTGGCTGGCTGTAAACCCCTGTCCTTCCATTTTGTTAATCAAATTTTTTAGTCCTGTAATCTTTAATGAAATGTCCATATCTATGACAATAGCAGCATGTTTGATCCATCCTCTTGGGACCTATCCTGCCTCTTCCTATACCTCCTCATCCTCCGCTGCTACTTTGTTGTGCCCTTACACTATCCTGCTGTTGATGGTACTGTTGGGCGGTCCGTGGGACCGATCCCACAGACATTGCAGTCATCTAAGTGGTGGCTGCTCCTGCAGCCCCCTCCATTGATCCCTCCTTTGCCAACTTTTGCTGCACCAACTTGGCTGTTGCCTTCTCTGGTACCTCCTGCTTTTTTCTTTTTACAAAAATGTATTGTATGTACCTGTATCTCTGTCTAGGCTTCCAACGCCACTAATTTATCAAGATTACCCTGCACATCAGAGGGTAAACCCTTTTTCACTACATTATAAAACAATGCGGCATTTTCCCCCTGTTACTTCCCAACCCAGACCTCCTTCTCAAATCCATTTTTCTTTTATCCAGCAGAAAAACTGAGCAGGGTCCTCATTTGGCGGCATTGAGTCATGAGGGACCCGGTGTCTAGCCTATCAGGATACATCTTCCTCAGTTGACCCTAGACTATTGTCCGAACTATATTTAATGGGGGCACCACCACAGTTATCTCAGTGAGGGTAACACTTCTCACTCCTGCCTTATGGGAAACAGTATCTGTCTAATCTCATATAAGAGAGCTAAATGAACTCTTTGTGCCCTCTACTGCAATAGTGATGCGTGCAGTTTCTTTCTTAAAGGACCTAATCCATTTCTCTGCTCCTTCTGTAAGCAGCAGTAACAACTTTTAAAGATTCTTCTTGTCCATTTGTGGCCAAGGAACATAATGGGGTGCCGCAAGTCCTTTACATATCAGGGTGCTTCTGCTATATGGGAGTCAATCAATCCGTTTTTCTAAAGTGCGGCTACTCAACTTTGAGGAGAGGGGTTCTTCCTGAAGATGGTGAGCGACGGGCTTTGTCAGAGGTGCAGTGGGAGGTTGTTCCAGTTCTTTGCTGCAGTGTAGGTGAAGGATGGTCCTCCTGTGGTGGTTTTGCGAATGCGAGGGATGGTGGCCAGAGCCATCTGGGCTGAGCGAAGGGATCTGGCAGGGGTGTGGATGGAGACGCGGTGGTTCAGCTAGTTTGGTCCTGCATTGTGTATGGCCTTGTGTGTGTGAGTAGCTTGAAGGTAATTCGCATCTTGACCGGTAGCCAGTGCAGAGTCCTCAGGTGTTGGGAGATGTGTTCCAGACATGGGAGGTCCAGAATGAGTCTGGCGGTGACGTTTTGGATGAGTTGTAGTTTTTTGATGTTCCTAGTTGAGGTTCTGGCGTTGCCGTAGCCGATCCTGCTTGTGACTAAGGCATGGGTGACTGCCCTGCGACATTCTTCTGGAATCAATCTGAAGATCTTCCAAAGTTTGCAGAGCGTATGCCAGCAGGAGGAGGCAACTGAGTTTATCTGGCGGGTCATGGATAGGGAGGAGTTTAGAATAATGCCAAGATTGCGGGTGTGCTCAGGTGGTGCGGAGTGGGGGTGTGTGAGGGATGTGGGCCACCAGGAGTCGTCCCAAGCTGAGGTAGCATTTCCTAAGATGATGAGCTCAGACTTGTCTGAGTTGAGCTTGAGGCAGCTTTCTCTCATCCAAGTCGCCACGGCTTCCATTCCTGAGTGGAAGTTCCTTTGGCAGTGTCGGGGTCTTCGGTGAGAGAAATGATGAGTTGTGTGTCATCAGCATATGACACCATGTTCAGAACGCGGTTTCTGACAATGGCTGCGAGAGGGGCCATGTATACGTTGAACAGTGTGGGGGCTCAGTGAGGATCTTTGGGGGAATCCGCAATTGACTCCTGTGGTTTTGGATGTGTAGGACAGGAATCTGACGCTCTGCATCCTCCCGGAGAGGAAGGAGTGGATCCATTCCAAGGCTCTTCTGCGGATTCCTATGTCGTGGAGTCTGGTGTGCAAAGTGCTGTGGGAGACCGTGTTGAAAGTTGCTGAGAGGTCGAGTAGTATTAGCACTGCAGTGTGGCCGCGGTCTAGGAGTAATCGGATGTCATTGTTGGCTGCCAGGAGGGCTGTCTCCGTGCTGTGGTTGCTGCGGAAGCCGGACTGGGAGCTGTCCAGGGAGTTGTTGGCCTCGCTGAAATTCTGTAGTTGTACGTTTATTGCTTTCTCCAGTACTTTGGCGTGGTAGGGTAGCAGCGAGGTGGGCAACAGGATGTTGTGGGGTGGGGTGGGGTGTGCTGTCTGGCATATTTTTGCCACACACCCAACTATTTCTGCATTATAGGGATAGTTCCATTCTAGAACTTCTAGTCTAGTCTTCAGGATCTGTAAAGCACATGGCTACCCACCAGGGCTTCTCAGTGCTAAGCAGAGAAGAGATACATGACTTACTAGGCTACATTATTCAAACAGGGAGATTTTTACTAATTTCCTGAATTGGAGTTCAAATTCAGTCTTTCTGACTTGCTAGTGGGAGGACATTCCAGAGCTTTCGAACCATGAAGGCAAAGGTGCGGATACCAGCTCTCCGACCCTTTTGATCCTTGGCACTGTCAGTAATTGCAAATGTGATGAACAGAGGTCTTGCGTGATGATGGGGTGTCGGTAGTCCCTGTATGAGTGCAGATCCTTTGTTATGTATTGCTCTCTGTGCCAGGCAAAGCTCTTTGAAATGAATTCTTTTGTGTACTGGAAGCCGTGGTGGCAGTTACTGACTGAGGTTTAGGGATGTTCAGCACAGTTCAAACTGCAGAATTTCGTAAGATTTGCAGCCTTTTGATATCTGATTTGGGACTGCCTACATATAAGGGGTTTCCATAATCAAGACGTGAAATAATCAGGCCTTGCACTACGACTCTTCGTGTTGAGTCTAGCAGCCAGTAATCTCCTCAAAGTTCGGAGGAAACTGAAGCAGGTGGCCGGCAGTTTCTTAACTTGAGTTGCCATAGTTGGCTTCTTGTCAATCCTGACTCCAAGACTTTTCACCTTTTTCTTAGGGGTGACTTGGCTGCCTGTACATAGTGGCCAGTTCAGCTCTATCCACCTTGATTGATTGTTTCCTACCACCAGCACCTCACTTTTGTCTCCATTTAGTTTGAGGCTGCTGGCAGTTATCCAACCCACTACGTGCTTCAAGCATTTGTAAAGGAGGGCGGATGTCCTGTTTACTTGATGCGAAATACTTACAATTATTTGTATATCGTCCATGTATGATATTGCTGTAAAGCCATATGCTTTTATGATCTCCGCCAGTGGACAGACATATATATTAAATACTGTTGGGCTGAGCAAGGACCCCTGTGGCACCCGCACTCCACAGGGTATATCTTACATTGTTTATTTTCTACACAGACTTGAAAGGTTCTGTTCTGAAGAAAGGCAGATAGCCTCATTTGTGTTGTCCCAGAAATTTCTGCTTCCTTCAGCCTTTTGACAAGGTGGAATGTGAGACCCTATCAAAAGTAGCACTCTGGCCCACAACCCCCTGTATCCAGGATTCCCCTAAGCTCCTCTGTGGCTGCTAAGATGGCAGTTTCTGTACTATTACCTGTTCTGAAACTGGTTTGGGAAGGATGTAAAATCAAATTTTCCTCTAGATAGCTGGCAAGATTTTGTTAACACATTTTTCTAGCATTTTACTAGGTACTGGCAGGAGGGAAATTGGGCATTAAGTTTCACATACCAATGGGTCTTCCTGTGATTTTTTTTAAATAATAGTTTTACTATTGCATGTTTTCACACTGCTGGTACAGTGCTCGTGTTTAAAGAATGATTAAAAATATTTGTTGGAGTGGATATAATAGGCATTACCCCTTTAAGCATAATGTCTGGTGGGTTGGGTCCTTTGGCGATCCTGATTTAAGTAAAGCTAAAATCTTCTGGATATCGTCCAGCGTCATTTCAGGGAAGTAGCAGAATTTGCCCTGACTTGCCTGATAAGCTAATTCTGCCCCTTTGTTTCCCCCCAGAGTACAGTGGATATTGTTAACTTTTTTCAGAAAGAATTTCGCCAGTTCCTTACATCGTACCTCCAACGATGGGAGGGTAGATTTGCTTTTTATTACTGTCCTTAGGCTGCTCACTATATTTAAAAGTTATTTTGAGAAATGCAGAGCGTTTTCAATTTAAGCAGCAAAATAACTGATCCTGGCTTCCTAATAGCATGGTGGTATTTTCTGACGGCTGCCTTATAAATATCTTTACTTATCTCATCATAGCATTATCGCCATTCGCTCTCCATTCGCTTAGTCTCTTTTTTTAATAGCAGAAGGGCTGTAGTGAACCCTAGGGCTTTCCCTCCGGGGCAAGATGACTTTAACTGTTGTGAGGGGAGCACTGAACTCTGTGTTCTAGACCCATATCTCAAAGTTATTGTACCTAGTTGCCAAGTTCCCTTCAAGAACAGGAGTGGTATTGACTAGTACATTTTCCCAGTATAGGACATTGAGTTTAGCTCAATTCTGCCCAATCCTAACGTTATTAAGTTTGTCAACTGATTTATTGGGCTAATAAAATGTTATTATTTTGTGATCTGACCAAGTGACCTTAATGGGGACTTTTGTACCTAAATCCGGGGCATTAGAAAAGATAGGCACTAGTAAGTGTCCATGCGTATGCATAGGAGCATCAACCTGTAGCGTGAGTTGCATAGCCTCTAGATCTGATATGAATTCTTAATAATTTCAGACTTGGTATTATCCAAGTGGAGATTAAGATTTCCTAGCACAGGGAAATTTGTTGAGTGTAGACTGTATTCTACAACAGTCTCTGAAAGGATGGGTAGAAACGGGATGGCTGGGGCAGGAGGTTTGGGGGTGGGGGAGAGGTTTGCAATATATAAGAAGTCCTGGGAAAGTAAGAGTGGGAGTTAATTCCAACGAAAAAAACAGGCACTCACACCCTGGAAGGGTTGAGGGCAAAAATTTCCCCTTTAGCTCCTCTTTGTAAATAATCCCTAATTCACCTCCTCTCTGTCCCTTTTAGCAATAGTGTATCCTATTTGAGGATCATTGCTACATCTGGCAAAAGGTTCTCCTGCAGCCATGTTTCCTTAAGGAATAAGAAAGTTGACTTCTCCTCATCTAGGAGAGTGAAAAGGCCTAGACTATGTTAAGGGAGGGACCTGCAATTACGTAAGTATAGTTGCTAACACAAACTCTTAGTAATGGTGTTTTGTGATCTGTCTGAGTCTGTGATATCTCTTGGCCCAATAAAATTCAGCTTTCAGACTTTACAGCTGAGGCCCTTCTCAATCAGGCTAAGACTATGGGCATATGGCTTCCCCTTCTTCAGGTTAAACACCTTAAGTTCATCAGCTGAGTATTTCATTTTTTTATTTTTACTCAAACTGGCAGGGGTCCTGGCCCCTTGTCCCAGCCAGGTGCAAACGGACTTGCCCCTGGTATGTGTCCGCGCCCCAAAGCCCATGAAATAGTTGGGGTGGGCAAAAAAATTAGCTAGAGTGCTGACCAAGATGGTGCCATATAGCTAAGAACAGGTGAGGCACTAAACACTGCCTACCTGTAATACCCCCTAGCATAAGACCAAGAACAGTATTTGCCCATAATAATATGGTATCAATCCTGCTATAGTTTCATAAGATTCCATCCTGGGATCTGATTGACTATGTGTTCCCTGAAATTGCAACTGTTAATGCTCTGTTGCTTGGCGTTTTCTAGTTTTAAGGAACACATCCTTCTCTAGCGTTGGTGCGTTTGGGCAATCCCATCTCTCCCTCCGTATGGTCAAGATTAATAAGGGACCTTTCTCTAGTGCTAATGCCATAAATAGGGTGCCTAGCCTGAACTCTGAGTATATCACCCATGTTGTCTACACCCCTGTGTATTGACTCTACTCTAGTTACCATACTCCCAAAACTTCCCTGACTCTGTCCTGACACATTATCACAATATCTTTCTCTACTTGCTTCTCTATGGTGAAACTATTACATTCCGCTTCTCCTTCAGCCAAGGTGGTTGATAGATTATCCTCTGTCCTTCTAAAATCATCATCTCTTTCTTGGGATACTGGCCAACGCGCCATACTAACAGTCCTGTCTACATAGTCATTCCATTTAGCATCATCTCCATCTCTCCATTGCGGAGCAGACATCCAATTCTTAACTACCATTCCTGTTCTGTTTCTCTTCTGTAACAAGTGTGATTTTGCTGATAAAAGAAGCGACTGATCGTCAGTGTCTCCTGGACCCTGCTCTTCACCTCTATCCTCTTTGGGAGTGGCTGGGTCTGAATGTAGTGTGAACTGTGCCTCTAATCGTTATGAAAACTGAGAGTCACCCACCCTTACTTCTTGTTTGGGAGTACTCATGCATTTCAGTTTTGACATCTGTGGGTCAATACTAGGGGATCCCTTCAGAGGGAAGGGGCCTCGGTCACAGGATTCTCAAATTCCACTGTGGCGGCTTGAAGCTGGGCCAGTGGCTAAATACCAGGTACCTTGGGGGAAATATTTGTAGAGTCATATGGAGGTGGGGGAGCAGACCAGGTACTAGATGTGTCCGCATTTGAAGAGTCCTTAGACTTTTCACAAAAGAGTCGTCATTAGGCTAAAGTGGCTTCTCACTATTATATTTACCGTTGAGATGTGTAACGATGTGTTCTATTATCTTTGGCCAGAGGAACATGTGTTCCTGAGTGCCCTTCAACCATTCCTTATAATACTTGTCTATCTTTTTTTATGATCACCTGGAAAATCCTTTTGCATGTGTTCTAAAGGAGTCTCCATAGTCTCAATGGTCAATTTCTTTTCAATCATATATTAAACATTATTAATCGTCACAACAACATTACATAATAACATGACTTTATGCCCACATTTTTATTTACATGCACACACGCATTCATCATCAACATATAAAAAAAATATAAACAGTTCAACTACTTCTAAATGTTAAACACAATTGTTTAATTCTAAACTGCACATGGTCACTTCTCACCGCGCTCAAGAGAGGATAACCCTCAAACCATGCGTCTCATAGACCATAGAATGACTTCTGGACATTAGGTCCAGAACGGTGATTTGGGTGTTCAGATCATATTTGGAGGTATGGTTTAGTGACATCAGCCTTTCAGGCGCCCCACTATGTAAAAATATTGGAGCACATATTGAACTCCCAACTTCGAATCACCCACATTGACCACTTCTAATTTAAATTGGGATAAAAGCTTTACCAACTACGTAGCGCCTTAACTTAATATTGCGTAAGCCTTGTACACAGTCTTGTATACAATAAACTTATTTACATTATACTTGTGTTTAACATTGCCAACGAGCCAAGGCACATAATACACAAAACATGGAATGGAGTTTGCATTATCCTCACCTTAAAGATGGCAACTCGCCCTGTGAATAGACAGAATTTTAGTCAACACTGTATCTGCTTACCTCATCAAAGATGCACAATAATCAATGCAGTAGGCTTTATTCTGGCAGCAGCAGTCGGTTGAAGATATATTAAACTCTCCAACTGTTGTAGGAAAATTGAAATGAATAAAAACAGGACTTCTCTTGGCAAGGCAAAAGCAGGTTTACTGTTGCGGCAGGGAGAGTAGCTATCCACACACAGCTAAACAGCTGATCTCAAATGGCTGTTCACAGACAGCCACTTATAGTTACATGAACAGCCTTTTTACAAAAGGCCAAATAATAGGTAACTCAAGAAGAACGTATTTGTTACAAGATCACAGCACCTGTGTCCTCAAACTCCTAATCTTTTCTCTACACTCTTCATTGTAATTCAAACAATGTTTAACAAACCATTTATTTGCTTCTCTCTTATACATTTGTATTCGTTTGTGTTTTATTACTCGGCTCCCAGGACTCCTCAGGCTTTCACAAATCATAAAAATGTTACTAGACCTACAGGTCTAACAGCTTGAATAATCTACTCGGCCTAACTGTAATGTACTTGACCGGGAAACGGGTCTCAAATTGTGTGATCCTAGGCAAATATTGTATTTTACAGTCACCCTTTTCTTCATTCTCACATATGAGTGCACCTTCAAATATGAGTTTAGCATTTCTGCTGTAAAACAAAATCCTCTTTTGTTTGATTAAATACACTAAATGTTTGCTCCATGTATAATAAATCTAGCCCACATATAGGGTACACATGATCCATGCATGACTTGTCTCTTTGTTTACTAATATCTCTGCCATTAGGGCAGGGGTGTTTCTCAGTTTGTTTATACACTCACTTTTAATAAATATATTACTAAAGCATGATGTGGTAGCACACTGTCATTTACAGACCGTAAATTTCCAAGAAATGTCCAAAAACCTTTCCAGTAACTTGCAGCTTTAATGATAAAACTATATAGTGTATTAACAATAATCTGTGAAAATTGGGTTTCAGAAAACATTTCTCCTTTGCACATCACCAAGTAAAGTGTTCTGACTTTTTTTTTCATTCTCTTAAAATATTTTTTCATCACACAGAAGTAGAAAAAATGGTCTTTCACAGCTGCTGAAATATATTTTGAAATGTTTGTAAAGTTGACTTAGTTATATAAATGTTGTGTGTTAGGAAAAACCTGATACCAAAAGCCTTTCATTTCACATAGATCAGACAGTTCACCTTACAAAATCCTGGAACTCTGCAGTCACAAGGAAAAGGATGTGCTTTGCAAGAAGACAAACTGACTTTTGACCTCTGTCTCTGAACGCAGAGCAAATGTGAAAAGAATACGATTTAAAGGCATCTTAATTGCTAATTCAGTTTGACTGAACTGAACACCTGTTCTTTGCCCACTGGCCAGAAGGGTCAAGTGGAATCTAAAAATAGGTCGACCTCATAAAATGAAACTCCCAATAGTGAGTGGTCCAGTAGATTTTTCGAACCCTGCTCCTTATCAGATTATGTGTGTACTTGGCTAACCCTATCTCTTGCTCACATTCTTTGTCACATTTTCAATTTACCAAGAACAAAGAATACATGCTTGTGTGCTGTGACCATAATTTCCTCTAAGCTTGCAAACACAGGTTCTCCTTTAACTAAGACCTTTCTGATCATGCACTCTATATTCCAGTGAACTCTTCACCTGTGTTGCATCAGAAAGACTCATAATAAACAGCGCATAAAGAGTTTCAACCACACAGCATGAGAAAATACTTACTTTAGACCAGTTACTAAGACTGCAGATACATCTAACAAACCGCAGGAGCAGGGAGCTGCATCTTGCCTTGAAGGGTTCCGTCAAGCAGATCAAAATTAACTATTGTAGAAAATGGCACTGTGGAAACTCCTGAAGCACCACTTGCGAAAAAGAATCAGTCTAGTGAAACAAACTCTGTCCATGCAGGCAGTGGCAATCTGAAGGCTCTTAAAGCACTTCTTTCACCTCTTGTGCAAACAAAGTTACCAACTACATGAAATGACTAACTGGCAAAGCAGGCCCCACATGAGGCCTCGACAACCTTACTAGAGCACTGGCTACAGATGAGAGATCACACCCCTTGTCACAAGCTGCCAAACCACTAGGTGTTCAGTCTCCCTAAGTAGCCATAAGGTCTCACCAAATCAAAATAAGTCAGACCAACTATCTGTGCCAAATCAAGCAAAAGAGTAAATCGCAGACAATCTCACTGACATTGAGTCTTTGCTCCTCTCCAAAGAGTTGGACAGAGCACACCAACACTACAAGAAGTGACCCAAAATATACAATCAGTTGCTGTCTTCTCTTGTCCGACACCCAAGTCAGAAGAATCCACTGTAATCATCTGGGCAAATTCACTGTTGGAAGAGCAGGTGTGGAAGGAGAAACTGACCCTTGGAAAACAGAGCATCAAGATTTTACGTCACAAGGCCACAGCATATCCTCAATTTTTAATACCGAGTAGCTCTGATCAAAGCCTCCCCCTCCTACAAAAGTGCAATGGGCAAAAATGAAACTCTGGCCTCATTGTATGACCAGTTCCAGTCAACGTCAGCTCTTAAAGGGGCAAGGCAACAATCAGTGATACTGTCAACCCCCAAGGCTAACAACAGCGGCAGCAACAGTGATGTTAATTGGAAGCTAAGTCAAGTTCCAACTGTCTAGGCCTGGCTTCCGGGCACTCTGCAGTCAATCACAAACATTCATGAATCGTGCTAAACCTACACTTTAGGTTCCCTGACCAGGTTCAACAGGACCTTGGCACAGTCTCCGCCATCAACTACAGGAGGCTAAAATGATCACCATGATCTATTGCCCGCCTTGAACTCAAAGCAAGGCATCAATGGAGGGGGTTGTACTCAAACTATCCTCAGACTTGCTTGCCCAGCTTTTGGTCCTCCTCCTGTCAAGGCACCCCTTGAGAAAACCAGTCCTTCTACCATGGGATCACCCTCAGATGCCTTCAGTCCAGTTACCTACAGCAAAACAAGAACTAAGTCACGCTCTTAGGCTCCTTCGAAACAGCTGAAGCTCTACAACACAGAGGCCTGCTTTATCCAAGTTAAGACACCTATACAAAAAAAGCAGTGTGGGAGTCAGCCAAGTCAGAGACAGACCAATATTAGCACAAGCTTCTTACAGCTACTAGAAGAAAGGACGCCAGAGAATTTTGGAGACTGGTGAACCACGCTACAGGAGCTGGGCCTCCCCCTGCATCTTCTAACATCTTGGAAGAAGCATGTACTGCTTATCTTCAGGAAATGTTTTGGGGCAGTACCCGACAAACAATGGTCAGACAGAGGACGTAATAAAAGTAATTACATCAGGGGGCACAATGAAGCCCCTGGCCCTAATGGCCTACCAAAGGCCATTTTCAAAGAAATTCCCCAATACTTGGCTGAACACCTGTGCCACCTTTACGTCAATATCTTTCTTCACTGGGCTATTCCTGACATCTGTTAGGAGTTGATCATCACCCCTATCTATAAAACAGTTCAGACGGCATTACTGTCAGTCTACCAGCTAATAGATCTTTTAGGCAAATAGGCAAAGTATTTCACCAAAGTTTTGTTGGCCAAACTAACCGAATGGACAGCAGGACTCACTGGTCCCAATGATCCAAATGGGGTTAGTTAAAAACGCAGGCTTAATCACAAACATCTTAATGCTCACCCTACTAATTGACAAAGTCAGATCTTGCTCTCATAACCTCAACCTCTGTTTTGTGGATTTTCACTCTGCCTTTGACACGGTACAGCATAACATTCTTTGGTGTCCGCTTTTGAGCTGTGGAATCTCTTCAATACTCCTCAGAACCATCCAATTACAATATGGCAACACATGGACATGGGTAAGACTGAGCACCGGGTCAACTGTTTGAAGACAAATATATACGAGCAACAGTATGAAACAAGGATGTGTCCTTTCCCTGTTCAACTTTTACCTAGCAGAGCTGAAAACAATCCTTAATAAAGATAACTTGCTTGCCCCTAAACTGTGTTTAAAGCCTTACACATTCTGTACACCAATGATGTAGTACTGATCTGGTACACAAAGGTTGGCCTGCAAAGGCTAATTAAAGCCACATCAACAAATGCTGCAAAGCATGGGCTCCAAATTACTCTAAATGAAATGAAAACATGGTTAGTTCTTACAAGAAGATGTCCTCCACCAACGTTCCATCTTGAAGGCTCACCCTTGGAATCACTGACAGAGTACAAGTATCTGGTAGTAATCTTTCACTCAAGAGGCTCACTCGCCAAGCATTGTTGCTCAATTCAAAGAAAAAGTAATTCCTTAATGTCAGCTTTCTGCTCTTTAAGAAACACTTTAAAGGGCTTGTCTCCCCAACCATTACTGCAAGTCATGGTCACAAAGCATGTACCTTCAGCAGCATATGGAGTAGAAGCTCTGTGGGGGAGAGCTGACAAAGTGATTGAAAATGCAATTGTCGGCATCTATCGGCAGGTGTTCAGCCTCCCACGGCATACTTCTTCAACCCAAATAAGACTCAGATTTGGAATACGGAGGCAAAATCTAGTCAGCCTTTGTGCTTACTTAAATACCTGCTGTAAACTAAAAAAGGAGTCTGGAGGCACACTAAGCAATGTTGTGTGGAGTGCTTTATCTGATCCAGATAACAAGCAGGCACATGAATATATGATCCTATCTTTAAGAATACTGCATGCTGAACCACTCTGGGCCTTATCTCTCACTCAAGCTGCTTTCAACAGAGTCATCCATTCAGCAGCCAAGAAGCTTTCTTCCCCTACTGACAAATCCTTGCTGACATAAAGGTCCCATGCATGAATGATTATAGGCTAATATGGTCTCCTCAAGTCACAGCCATACTTAGGAGAACTGTTTGGGCTAAGGCAAACTCAAGTTGCTGAGCTATCAGCTAGGCAGCTGTAACACCATATGCAACTTCCACGCTTGGCTGTGACAATCCACGGTGACCGCATATTGGCTGTGTCAATATGCAAAGGAAGACATTCGCCACATTGTCTGTAAGTCCCCTGCACTGTAAGCAGAACAAAAGAGACTTCTGAAACACTACTTCCTAAGGAGCGGAATCCGCACATGACAACATGCAGTTATGGCCTGTCTACAAGGATAGGTTTAGTGTTCTGGGGAAAAATATTGCATTTATGTCAATGGCAGAAAGAAAACTGGCTAAGCAAGATCTAAAGTGTCAGGACACAAATGTTATCGCTAATGCACTGATTGCACTTGCATCTTTACCCATTTATCTTTTAATCTGTAAATCCACGTAGCACTTTATTTAGAAAGTCTCTAAAACCCAGGTACAATTCTCACTGTTAGATGCTTGCACTGACAATTTTTTATCCTCGTACTGTAGTTTGATAACGCACTAAGCACTCTCATCTAGCAAGCCTTCAAGATCGCAATTGTAACTGGGATTAATTATGGCCTTTGAGAGTATATGGTCTTCTTAAAAACCAACACTAAAACGGCCAAATGTATCAAGCTCCTTAACACAGTGAGTATTTTTGATCATGGTCTTGTTCTTTTTTTGATCCTTCTTCCAAATTGCACACTGACCACTTAGATTAGCATTTTTACACACTTGCTAACGTGCTAAGCACTTTCATTTGTGAATCCTTAAGAGTCGGTCTCCCGACCGACAAATACGTCTTGATGTAATATTAGTAAAAAAAAGCTGCTGCGGGTGGATTCAGAGTTAATGGAATTGAGTAGTGCACTAAGCCCTATAACATAGCGAGCATTTAGGATCTTGGCCACAGTCTACACTGACTATTGCTTTCGTCTACACACAGCCCGCCTTAGCTGAGCATTTCGCAAACCGACTAAAACACAAAGCTCCTTAACTTGAAACATTTATTTCATCACTACATCCTGATGCAATAAAAGTAAGAAATAGGTTATTGTGAATGTTGCTGAAGGGGACATGGATTCTGGACTGAAGAGATAAAAACATGTGGAAAATTGGACTTCTATTGTGGTTTTTTACTTGTTTTTACCTGGAAGTTTTAATTAACTGAACAATAAAGTTATTAATTCATTCATCGGACAACCTGCTGAGGCCCAGTAACTAAAGGCCAAGAGGTAGGTAGCCCTCCAAGTCTATCCATGGCAGGACTTCGGCAGTAGGTGCAAAATGTTTTAATTTTAGAAGTGACACCGTTCATTATGCCTCTTCGCATTACCAAGTTAAGATTATAAATGGCGTTTCAACACCTGCCACCATCTGGAAAACACAAGGAGCAGCTTTAGAAAGGTGATCACAGCTAATCAAAAGTGTTTAAAAGTCTTTACCATTGTTGGGAAAAGTTGTAGTACGATAAGTGTAGGAAAGTGGATTATTAGTAGATGAAGTTATGCACCTTCAGCTAGTAATAATACCACTATCATTAATAATGGCTCATCAAGGCTGAATAAATGAATCCTTGCTCATACCTTGGTAGGTTGGCAACAAGCAGTCAAGCCTAATTTAGGAGAGAGGTTTATGTAAAGCATTTAATTTCACCAAAACAGTAAATAAGTCGCAAGGCAATAAAAATCCAACACTTATTTATAAAAGAGAGAATATTTGTACCCTTAAAGTGACACCAAAATTACAAAAATCCAATGTACTGAAGCAGAAATGTGAATTTTTAAAGATGAAATTAAATAAATTAAAAAAAAATTCATACTACTGACAAAAAAGCATAAAGCACCACTTGTGACTGATAGGTTGCACTGGACCTGGACAAAAACAATGTTTTGGGCCAACCACAATGGAGAATGGGTCGGATAGGTTGAGCGCGAAGTCTGATGAAAAGTTTCCCTTCTCACTTAGGCTTTTTCTTGGAGCTTTTTTCTTGATGTTGAGTCCTCAGGTTTCTCAGATCTGGAGTTCGATTTGACAATGGCTGCCTGCTGAAGTGTGGTGCCAGAGTGTGCCTATGGAAGTCTTTGTCTTCGGTGTCTATGGTGAGGAGCCCCAGAACTTTCAGCAGGACAAACCACTGCGGTCAGACCGAATCGTGGTTCAACGATTGCAGCTTAACTCTCAAAGCCGAGCTAGTCTTCTCCTGGAGCTTTTCAGAAAAACTTAGTAGAAAGTTTCCAAACTTTCAGATCTGGTTGTTTCGGAGTTCCTTTGGGGGGGGGGGGGGTGGGGCACTAAGGATCCAGTAGTTCCAGCCAAGGGCTCAGAGGCTCCGGATTGCCTCTTGGTGGCTAGGACTCCCACAATGCTTCCCACAGTCCAGGAAACCTCGATGTACTTCTGGTCAGCTGGGGTGATCCTTTTTGGTCTTGCAGGTGACTTCTTCCAGCCCTGATGTGTCTGTTGCTGTCCCGGGAATCAACTCCTTCCCCTTTGAGTCAGGCACAGTTATTTATTTGTGGAGCCATGAGAGTGCAGCTGGTGCAGTCCTTTTGAGTGCAAGCCTTCTGTGGTGCAGTCCAAAGGTGCAGCAGGGCGGTCCTTCTGATGTTCCAAGCAGTGATCTGAGGAGCTCCTTCTGTTCTTTCATATTTAATCTCCATTCTGGGCTGGTGGGGGTCGAGGGAAGGCACTCCAACCAATGGGGGTAAAGATACCTCCCTCTGCTCTGAACACTTCTGCGAAATGTGGCATATTTATGACCCAGAATGGGCAGTAAGGACAAACATTAGAAAGGAGAAATTCTTTCCTTGGAGTGTGTGCTTCAGTAACCCACCCGAGAGGTACAGCTAACATCTGAATACACTCACCTTCCGGCCCCTCTCCTATTCTTATTGGGGGGGGCTCCTGTCTGGCTGGGGATAAGAGAAGTGGGGGTGACCTGGGTCTTGTGACATCTGTTCTCCTGCCTTTGAAGTCCAGCATATCTCCCAGGCTCCCTTCCTCTTCCTGGCTTCTCCAAGAAGCAAATGTCCTCCCACCAAATGGCTGTATTGTTTTAGCCCCATACCTCTTCACACCTACACGAGTAGCAGCTTGGTTCAGGTTGTAAAAGGCTGATTAATCAGAAGAGACTGCTGCAGGTCTGCTTTTGGTAACTTCAGGGTAGTAAATTCTAAAAGTTGTTTCCTCTGCTAGGTATAATAAATCCGACCTGGATTTTTTGTAACAATTATTTTGATACTTTGAATTAAATTGCTAGCTAGACCCAATCAAAAGTCAGACTTTATTAAGTTTAAGAAAGTCTCCCCACAATAGCCTATGGGGCTAGCAGCACTACAATAGGGAAAACAACGTTGGCTGTTTTTCCTTATCAGGGCATTTAAAATGTATTCCATGTGGTCCCTGCTTGTTACAGCAAGGCACCCTACCCTTGGGGCACCTAGAGCAGATCTTAGGGATGACCTATAAGTTAAAAAAAGGTAGTTTTGGACTTTGGAAGTAGTTTTAATTCCACAGTTGAATTTGGACACTGCTCTATTTTAAAACCGGCCCGCAAGCAGGCCTGGCTTTAAAATGACACCATACACCACAGCAGTGCACACTTAAGTGCATTAAGCCCACTGGGGTCTCTAATCCTACACACCGTACCATATAGTGTAGACTTATTAATATGTTGTGTTGGCCAATTAGAATTATGCTAATTACCATATTCCTTTAGAGGACAGAGCACTGGTCCTGGTAATCAGAGACCAGGGCACTTTCAGAGTCAGTAAACTCCAGCATCTGTCAAAAAATGTAGGTGTTTGCGGCGAAAAGGATGACTCTATTACAATAAGAAAGCATTTTATTAGTGGAAAGCAGTTACTTGTTTGATCACATTTGACCATTGATATGAAGTGTAGAGGATGATGTTTTGAGACAATTACATTAAGGCGTAGAAAATACTGGAAAGCATTTGCGACCCTATGGCGAATATCATTATATGTAACGCATTTTCAATTACTGGTATTGATCTATGGGAGAGAATGTATACTCTTATGCTGCACCCTCCAGAATGTTGACCTCTACATGCTCATTTAGGGATTGTGATGAAATTGTGTGAACAGATTTTCTGCACATTGCTTGCGCTAGGGCAGATTACCTGGTGCTGTTAATTGGTGCTATAAAAAAAAATGTAAATAAATAATTTGATTTGCCATTGCATCTCTTCATATGCTTATGTTTTTCCTTTGATGTTCTGCCATCCGATTCCTCATCTTGTTAAGTTTAGTAGAATGTCTTATTTGCCTGGACGTGCACCAGCCTTCCATTCTCCCCTTTTAAGATATTATGATGTTCGTTCAGTTGTTTAAGTTTTATACATTTTTTGTGATGAGTATAGAATCTCTTTGGCCATTCTGTTGTAAACCACACTGACACTCAACATGCAAATAAGTTAACACTATATAAAAATGTAAGATGAATAAATTATTGTGTTATTGGTAAATAATAAATCTGTGTAATGAGGACTACACAAAAAGTGAGAAGAAAAATGTGTTGTCTCTTATAACAAACTCTTGAAACCAAATGACTCAGCTCACAGTCTTAGCCATCACCCATAAAACAATCCTGATCTAATATTCTGAACTTATTTGCACAGGTAACACAAGTTACACATAACCTAAATAGGTGAATGGTAAAGGGGACAGCAGGTGACATACAGATATGTGGTGCATGTTCCTTCACATGTGACACTCCATAATTCTTCATTCACCATATAACTTGTTACATGCTCACTTGTCTGCCAGTTATTGGAGTTGGTTTGTTTCTCTAGTATCTTTGTGGATCTTGGGATATAATAGGAACTCTGGCTGAAGATTTGGTCTTTCTTCAGTCTGTCTTATACATCTTACTTCGACCTGCAGTCAAACCCTATTTTGGCGTGGAGATTTTATCTCGCTCTGTTTTCTGTAGTTCATGCAAAAACACTGAACCTTTTAATGCCGGTCTCTTAGTTTTTCAGGAAGAGAAGTAAAACTGTAATTGTTTTAAACATTTACTGCATTGGAATGATACTAAAAAGAAGAAAGAAAAGGTTTTTTGAAGGAAAGTACATAACACAAGTATTGCCTTCATTTGAAAGATGTTTATTTTAAAGACTGATTAGCCACTATGGCAGTCCTCTTGCACATGTATAATGTTTTTGTTATATACCCTTTTCAGTTTCATATAATTATGGCTTTTTCCTGCCACATAGAAATTGTGATGACTGGTGGTCCCAATGTCCTGTCCCTCCCCATTAAATATATTTTTTTCTAAGCTGAAGGGAGGCGAGCAACATGTTTATAAAACCCAATTTACTGTTTTTTTTTATTAAGTTAAAAATACCATTTACATATTGCATAATTTATAGATGATTTAGATATACTGGTGTCAAGTATATGTGACTCTAGTACTAGATCATATTGAGTCAATCACCCATAAACGTACAAGTGCTTTAAATACTCAGGTATTCTCTGACACTGAGTACCTGCACTTCTTTAATTTGAAAGGAAGGGTACCTGCACTTCTCAACGTTTTTTCAAAACATTTAATGGGATAGTACCTGCACTTTTCAGAAGCAAACCTTAACTTGAAATGTTCGGCACTTGCACTTCAATATTTACATTTAAAGCACGGCTTACAACCTCTTCTCTCATTCATGACATGCTTGACCATCTATAGTTTGATCAGATAGATTAGCCAAAGCTAACTTCTATTTCAGACCACCATTATTAAAAACTATACTTATTCCTAAGAATTTGTTTCAGTAGTTTGACTTTTTAGCTGCTTCTTTCATCAATGTCGGCCATCAGGCTGGCCATTATTTAAAATGCTGTTTCCTGCTTTGGTTTGGAATTTGTGTTCCATGTGTGGTCATTAGCAATCACCAGAAGCCACAAGAATACATATATTCAATAATAATAAAAAAACAACTTAAGATACCTAGGTTGTTTTGTCATCCTTTTGTTGTGCTTTTTCTTTTCCAAAATGTCTCTAGAAAGAAAAGCAGATCTGAAATTCACATCACACTCTGCGCCCCAATTCAAATATGATGCACCATTCAAGAAAAATAACTTCACATTTCCAGTGTCATGCATCGAGGTGTGCTCTCTCTTTATTTGAGATCAGGAAGAAGATCTCCCCAAAGACTTGAACTATGTATTAAGCCTGGAGTTATTCCTCTCCTCATTTAAAACAAAACAAAACACCATGCTTATAACTTACCAGAGTATTTTCTAAATATCTTGATTAGATTAGGTACATATTTATTATTTAGTGAAGGTAATCGTTATCTCAAATTGACCCTTTAATGGAACCTTTATGTCAAATATTTGAGAAATATCTTGTATTGGAAACAAAAGCTTATGCTTGAGTTGACAACAGTAATACACCTAATTCTAGGAGCAAGAATCCTCACACACCCAACTGGGTGTCATGCTTCATCATCTGAAGTGCTCCTCGTCAGACTGGCGCTGCAATGTCTGCCAGGCACCCCCTGCAAGGGGGCTCTTAGCCTGAGATCTTTTACTCGATGATGCCAAGACCCCAAAAAGTGGGTTTGGAAGGAAAGAAGGGAGAAATGATAGGAAAAAGAGTTTAAATTGTCTCAGGACCCAAGCCTAAAGGTAATCACTTATTCAAACAAAGAGGGTGAAGGCCAAGATTAAAACAAATGAGGAGAGTGAAATGAATGTAATGGTCAAAACACTCTCAACCACATATAATGGAGTAAGGATGATGTGGAATTACCAGACCGTCCCTGAAACTAGGGTCAACATGTTTCGCGTCTTTAATGGTCCGGATGGATCCAGCGACGCTCCTTCAGGACCAGGTGGAATTAAACTTCTCCTTCTCTATAAATGCAAAAATACATATGGACTGAGACTGTCAATTGTCAGTGCTACTGTCACTTACACTAATGTGTGATTTGGACGTCCTATTCCTAATTGTCGCCCTGCAAACAAAAGAACAGGTGACGAAACAATAATGTAGTTAAAACAAATTGACTACAGAGAACATTGTAATGGGTGAGAAACACGCTGTGATGGTGCAGGTGGTAGCACACTAGTGCATGCAAAAATTATTGAATAGCTTACCCCCTCATTAAAGGAACGAGCTTCATGGGACAGCGGGGGCCCAATGACCGAGCATGAACTATCTAGTCATTAATTGAACAAAAAAATGTCTGTTCGTAAAGGTAAACAATGTCAGATGTCCCCAAGTAGTCTCACAGTAAAAATACCCACATTTTGGGAAAATAGCCTCTTAAAACAACGTAGAGTTTGAATCCAAAACCACCTATTCCAATCAGTCAGAGTCGTCAATCATAATGCGGGATAAGACTAAAAATAGGAAATAAAAATAGGCCTCTCTGGTATGTAGTAATGTCGAATGTTAATAACATAATCATCCAATTATGAAGTATAAAGGGAGAGTGACAACAATACCGACAGCAGAGTCATACTGACCAAAGTACTAAATACTAACGAAATTAGGGCAAAAAGTCACCGGTAACCGCCTGTAATCCCGTTGAATTGGTTACCGGAAGATAGACGGAGCTCAAATCCAGCGCCCGTAAATGCCGATCCCGGTCACATGGCAAAGTAGTATAAGTCTGCGTTATTGGAGGAGAAACTCACTAGATCAGCTCCCGGTCATTTGGCAGGGACCGCTCTCGGAGGTCGATGCATTTATGACATGGGTCAATAGTTTAGACCCCTTTTTGAGGTTTACCTCCTCAGTATCCTCCACTGAGATTCCATTTTTGGATTTGTTGATCAGTATTGACAATGGTAAACTTGTGACAAGAACTTACCATAAAATCACTGATCGCAACAGTCTATTACTTTATGAAAGCCACTACCCTAAAGCACTTCGGGATAATCTTCCCTACGGTCAGTTCCTTCAATTACGTCGGAACTGTACCAGTTTACCCACTTTTAACACTCAAGCCCAGGATCTTTCTAATAAATTGAGTGAACGTCATTACCCAGATCAAGTGATTAAAACTGCTTATAAACGAGCCAAGCATTGTAATCAGGACACATTATCGCAGACTAGTCCGCGTCCAACAGACAATAAGCTGACCTATGGCTACACATTCACTCCATTGTCCATCACCATAAAGAGGGTAATTAATAAAAGATGGAACATATTGTGTAGTGGAGGTGCAGATATTCCGAAACCTCTTTTCGCTTTCAAACGAACGACCAACATTAGGGATGTGTTTGTCCATACCCGACCACTCCCTGGGGTCACTCCTTGTAGACAAAGGGCTCTGTGGGATATTCCACCGGTTGCAGGCCATTTCCCTTGTGGCAACTGCAATGTGTGTATGCTCACGAAACGCATAGATACCCTTGAACTTGACCCTATAGGCACATGGCGGCTACTGAAGCACACCAACTGTAATCCCCGTAACTGTGTGTACCTGATTGTCTGCCTGTGTAATTTGTATTATGTAGGCATGACTACGAGAGCGGTTAAATTGAGAATCAATGAACATCGGAGTAACATCAGATGTGGCCACTCCACAACCAAACTCAGTCTTCATTACATTGAGGTGAACCATAGCCATGATGACATGTTGTGGGTTATTTTGCAGACCTGCCCGCTGAAGGACCCAAAAGCCCTTTTTGAACTTGAACAACGTTGGGTGTACAAACTAAACACCCATATTAGGGGACTCAATGATGACATACCTTGGATTAGTCTTTCACTAAAATAATTTCATCAATGTGTTTGGTTCTTTGCCAATCTCTTTGTTTAGGATTGGCCTCTTACCAAGGTCAGTTTCTACTATATATCGGAACCCTGTTCTACATTTGAACATTATTGTTTTAAAGTTCACTGCCACATGATGCCACCTTATCCTTACTACCATTGACCATTATTTATCAGCTCCCAGTAATGTTACCCTTCATTTGTTGGGTGCTTGAACCCTGGGTGACCATTCTCAAAAAGCACCCCTACTTTGTGAAGAAGACCTTTTTTTCTTCCTTTTTTCTGAGTGCACATTTTTTGACATATATAGCCCCTTCCGATCGAAATTGACATTTGAGGACTAGTCCTCTTTTTGTTTTGACATTTTAAAACGACCCCAACACACTGCGGAAGCTGGGTTAGTGTTGCTTAGCAACACACGCGTCATGTTGACGCACCCACCTCCAGGAAGCGGGTTTTTCTGCACCGCTTGCCGCGCGCTCACCATTCCTTCGGGAGCGTGGCTCAGGGTAGATGTACGGCAATGACCGGGAGCTAATCTAGTGAGTTTCTCCTCCAATAACGCGGACTTATACTACTTTGCCATTTGGCCGGGATCTGCATTTACGGGCGCTGGATTTGAGCTCCGTCTATCTTCCGGTAACTGATTCAACGGGATTACAGGCGGGTACCGGTGACTTTTTGCCCTCATTTCGTTAGTATTTAGTACTTTGGTTTGTATGACTCTGTTTTCGGTATTGTTGTCACTCTCCCTTTATACTTCATAATTGGATGATTATGTTATTAACATTCGACATTACTACATACCAGAGAGGCCTATTTTTTATTCTTATACCGCATTATGATTGACGACTCTGCATTGACTGATTGGAATAGTGGGTTTTGGATTCAAACTCTACGTTGTTGTAAGAGGCTATTTTTTCCAAAATGTGGGTATTTTTACTGTGAGACTACTTGGGGACATCTGACATTGTTTACCTTTACTAACAGCCATTTTTTTTTGTTCAATTAATGACTAGATAGTTCATGCTCGGTCATTGGGCCCCCGCTGTCCCATGAAGCTCGTTCCTTTAATGAGGGGGTAAGCAATTCAATAATTTTTGCATGCACTAGTGTGCTACCACCTGCACCATCACAGCGTGTTTCTCACCCATTACAATGTTCTCTGTAGTCAATTTGTTTTAACTACATTATTGTTTTGTCACCTGTTCTTTTGTTTGCAGGGCGACAATTAGGAATAGGACGTCCAAATCACACATTAGTGTAAGTGACAGTAGCACTGACAATTGACAGTCTCAGTCCATATGTATTTTTGCATTTATAGAGAAGGAGAAGTTTAATTCCACCTGGTCCAGAAGAAGCGTCACTGGATCCATCTGGACCATTAAAGATGCGAAACATGTTGACCCTAGTTTTAGGGACGGTCTGGTAATTCCACACCATCCTTACTCCATTATATGTGGTTGAGAGTGTTTTGACCATTACATTCATTTCACTCTCCTAATTTATTTTAATCTTGGCCTTCACTCTCTTTGTTTGAATAAATGATTACCTTTTAGGTTTGGGCCCTGAGCCAATTTTAACTCTTTTTCTTATCATCTTCTCCCTTCTTTCCTTCCAAACCCACTTTTTGGGGTCTTGGCATCATCGAGTAAAAGATCTCCGACTAAGAGCCCCCTGCAGGGGGTGCCCGTCAGACATTGCAGCGCCAGTCTGATGAGGAGCACTTCCGATGATGAAGCATGACACCCAGTTGGGTGTGTGAGGATTCTTGCTCCTAGAATTAGGATTTCCTTTTCCATCTTCCTCTTTGGAACAGTGTATTTTCGTGTATTGTGCATTCAATCAGGGAGGTGATACACTGGACCATTATTCCTCCCTATCCCTCTTTTTGTTGATTAACAGTAATACACCAGCATGTGTGTCCTAATCCTTTCTGCTTCTTCTTAATGCCACATTGGCAAGGGCATTAAATAAATGAGCTTTAGAGAAGAAATGTCTATTTTCTTCTCAACTTGGACGTGTTTGGGAGTTGACCAAACCGCAAATCTAAATTCTGTTCTCTAGTTTGCAAGAAAAATATAATGTGTAGTTCCTATTATGTGGGTTAGAGTCTAGCACCATAGCTGGACTTTAGCCAACAAGTATGCTGCTATCTACACTTCATGCTTAAATTGCTGTAGGGCACGTGCATACCTTTTTTTGAATAAATTTTAAAGTAACTGGAATGGTTATACCACTGTCTTTAAAATATGAAAGACTTGTCTGGCTAGATGGGGCTCTGTTGTAGTGTGTAGTCAGTTTGTCTACATTTTAAGCAGGCTCACAGTTATTTTGGGGCTTTGGAAATCTAATTATGAGAGTTTTCAAAATTGTGCTGCTGATAAGGCTTGTATCTGTTTACGCCAGGAACTTAATTGTGTTAAAACACATTATGCACCAGGTGATGGATTATGTACTAAGTGCAGCTGCTTGATAGAGTTGCTGAAAAGGCCACAGTGTCCACGATTATTCCAATGGCCCTGAGTGTAGGTAATAAGTCAGTGCAGTTTGATAATAAATGCCAAATGGTTTATAATTTGTTGTGCAGACTATTTTGTGCAAAACAACATGACTGCTTCTGGATTGCAGAGGTGGATTCAAATATTTTTGGGACACTTTTTAGGGAAGTTAACATGACCGTAGTAAAGCAGTTGTTTGAAGAGTTGTAATGGCTCCTGATCGGCATTTTCACCCTTTATATAATTCACTTGTTACTACCCAGCGCCGCAGCATCCCTCTATGTTGTTACTTGCAGTCTTTCACCTGGGTCGTTCATTTTATTTTTCTCATTGTAAAGACATTGTCACATTACAGGTAACCAATCTCTTATCATGTTTTTTCTTGCTCTTTAGAGGAACCCTTTTTCATCATTTGCCTTACTTTAATTGCTTCAGATAGTATGATGAGAACTTCTTTCAGAACCCCTGTCCTGCAAATAATCTACCACCTGATGTTCATAGAAACACTGGAACAGCTGGAGCTGCCTCCTTGCAGATTTACTAGAGTGCATTCATATTACCTACCATCTAGATACTGGTCTTGTTGCACTTTTAATGTTTTTCCACATCCTCTGACCCATTGACAATTGTACCTCTCGAAGATTACCAGGCTTACTGTATGGTGTTGGCCAATTAGCCTCTATAATGGCCTTCTTCTCTACTTGAGAGTTGGCCTTTCCTCTCAACTGCCTTCAGTTCATACCTGAAGTAAAGAGGAAACCTGGTTGACCAAGAACTCTGTGTTTTTTAAGGACTGTAACTTTAGTTTTAAAAGGTAAAGATTAAATTCACAATTTTTAAAGCATTTCAAGCACAAATTGCCTTTGCATCTTTGCTTCTACTGATCGACTTTCCAGGTCTTTCAGATTCTTCAAAGCCTATTTTGCATAACACCTTCTCCTTTTCTAGTTTTGTGTGTGATGATACTCTTCTTAGTCGTGTGGTATATCACCTCTTACATGGAGAAGTCAAATCAAGGGTGGGTGAATCTAGCTGATGCTTACATATCACTTACTATCTATTTGATCAAAAAAACTTGATGTGAAGTTCCATTAGTACTTATGAATTCTCACCATCCCTAAGAAAGAGAGTAGGTTGAAGTCAGGGTTAGGTTGGGGGGGGGGGGGGGCAATGAGAAGCTGTGAGTCCCAGAAACATCTAGCCCATATTCTTTTCTTTTTACAATAGCAAGGTTTTAGGAAGTCCGGAATATAGCACGCAGATACAGCATCAAATATGTTATGCTTCTTGTGTGATGAATCTCTCCAAACCGAGTTCAACTGTTTTGAATATAATTTAATATAATTTAAGTGGATGAGTCCTGTTTGTTGCTTTCTTGTTTTTTTTCCTTTCTCACAAATAGGTTTGCGTGTTATTGTACGTTGGCATTGTGTAGGACGATTTTTCACCCACCTAGTTTTAGTAAAATTGAACCTGCACTGAATTTTGAAACCACAATATTTTGGTGGTTCTATACATATTGCAAGAGATATGTTTACATTTACTGTTAGAAAATTGGTTTATTGTGTGAAAAAATGACATCCTCTTTTATTTCTTCGGGAAAACAACTGTATTGCCCTTCCTGTGTTAATGTCCGTTGCACAATGCCTGTGCGTGTGTAAATTCATTCTTGTCTGCAAAATAGGCAGCATCATAAGCTGAGTTGTTCATGATTGTACCATGTCGGTTGTCTTTTGAGCCTTTGTTCTCCGTTTATTTTGTTTATCTAATAATAGTTAAGTTCTTCATTGGAAAACCCATTCCCCAAGGGGGCGGCATCTGTTTTGGGATTAGTTAATCCCACAAGCAATCATGAATGGTCTGTTAATGCTATCTGCAAGTATGTTCTTGCAAAGCTGGCAATAGCAGGTGGTTGGCTGTGCAGTATTTTATAACTCCTTGATTGTAGTTACATCACCTATTGATGTGCATCTTTGGACAAATTCCGTTTTTGATTTTGACTTTACAGTGTAACAATTTAAAAAGTGTAAACACAATTTAATGAGTGACAGCATAACCAGATTGCATTTGATTGTATAATATTTCTTTTCAAATTCATCCCTATGTAATGAATTAATAGAAGCATCAGGGAATAACATTTTGATTAGAAACTTGCAATCTCTTAGACAAGCAGCACCTGTTACAGGAATTCACTGAAATTCCACAGATATTATGTTAGACAGAGTAGCTCTCTCCTACAATGGTAGTTCACAGTGAGACTTGAGTATAAATCTCAGACTGTTCTGTAGTTGTTTCGTAGAGGCAATACACTGTTTAGAACTGCACTTTATATATTTGAACTCACACTTATTGACTTTCCTCTGCTTTGGTAGTCCCAGGATTTGCCAGACCTGAAACTATATGTTTAGCTGAATGTTGTTAGTTTACAGATTGCATTGTTCACACAGAACTACAAAGGTCCTGTCAATTGTCCTTGCTCTGTCTGATTTACTATTTATGGTCACCCGCATTCACTATCCCTAGCGTTTTTTTTTTTTTAAGCAGTTGTATACACCAGCCCTATGTAGTAAAACGACAAAGTTGTTAAAAAGTGCTTTGTGAGCCTGTAGTGAAATGCCTGCTTTTTCCATAGAATAATTGAAACAACCACTGTTGGCAAGAAATAAACCCATTCGACAAACTATTGGCTCATCTATAATGTTACACTGATAAATGTATGCACTCTGGCATTGGAGCTTATACAAAATATCCTGGTGTGGGTGCACTGGAAAGCCATACAATGGTTTGGAAGTTTGTGTCATGCAGCTACGTTCAGTTTTTTAAGAAGGGTGCAGAAAAAATAATGTTTGGATGCTGTTATGGTCTCTTCATCAGAGGGATCACAGTGAAGCCAATGCCCCTTAATTAGAGCCAGCATACATATGATCAAAAACAAATCTTACCTCTCCTCTTTGAGAATTGGATGGGAAAAATCTACCTCCCAAACAAAAAAACAAAACTATTTTTTTCTCAAAAACGTTGACCAAATTGTACCCAAGACAGCTCGCCCTCCCCCGCCCCCAACCCCCTCCCAGGTTCAAATGTCAGGTCTTATGCAGATGAAGAAATTACCAGTGGGAGGCTTGCTAGAAGTGTTGAAATGTAAGATTGACACCTAGAAGGCTAAAATGTAAAGAGGAGAACTTGTGGGTGACATCCAAACGTTTCAATAAGTGACCAGTGAAATTTAAGCAGAATGATTTGCAAATGTTGCACCCGCTATACTGATTGCATTTAGAACCTGATCTTGAGAATGTGATCAAATGACAGAGATTGACTAAACTAAGAGTTATCATTTCAACTCTGCATTTCAAATCCTCTACCTAGTGAAGGCCAGACTGCAGTTGATCATTAGAAAAAAGCAAGAGAGGTTGTGATCTCCAAGTTGATTCTTCAAACAGCTAACATAAAGTGAGTGGTTAGGCAGAAGAGACAACTTGTTTTGTCTATCCCTGATGCATCTATTGAGACTAACCAGACAATACGAGAAATTTAAGAATGACAAAACTGGCAAGATTGTTTAAGCATTTTAAACATGGGTGCTTGTCTTCAGCTGCCATTAAATGTTTAGCTAAAATTAATACGGTGTACATTTCAGGTTCAGTAACATTATAGATCTGTTGTGCCAAGCCCCAGCAGTGAAGAAGGGGGTGCGCATAGGGAACACTTCTGTTAAACATCGCCTGACTTCCAAAAGAATATGTGAATTCTTTCCCCCTGAGCATTACCGCATGATTTTATGCGGTTTTTCCCAGAATGTATTATGCAGGTGAGATCGCATCTTTTTTTTCTGTCTGCCTTCAACTCCCATGATCTCAAGAGAGGGGTGTCACGCCGATGACACGGCTAGGCGCACCTGCACTGGATGCACCTCTGACATGGTTCCGATTTCGCGGGACCTTCAAATAGGTTCTCAGAGAGAGCAGACAAGCGGCTGGGAGAGGCGTCAAATAGGTGCACTCGAGCGATGCTCCCTTTTACTAAGTGAGTACCTGGGGGCCATGAATGTGTTTTGAGTAGAACGGGGAGAGTCACACGTGATCAGATTGATCTCTTCCCTTCACAAACAATACTGCTAACTTGCTATTTGTAAAGAGGGAGGGACTGGAGCAACCCTGATGACTGGTACGGATCCCTGCTAGCATAACTTGGATCCAACATTTAAGATGGCTCCTGACTGATGCGGTCCCATTAGAAATAGTCACATATGAGCCATAGTTATCTAAGGGTAAAGCAATCCTCTTTGAGGTCACACTATTCTCTTCTGTGCACGCTTAATCTGGCCTGACGTGCATGAGAGGGTCCATGATTAAGATGACCCCTCCGGTTCCAACCTCTCTCTGCACCAGATATTATTAGCATGGAAGCTTGGCCTGCGTGGTACTTTCTGGGAGCAGATACCTCATTACCACATGAGTAACCAATACTGTTAACAGGTTATCTATAAGTGTTACCTGTGTTGCAGCAATCTACAGGATACGATTTAACTATCCCCAGCCTCGTACAGATAGAGTGTTGGTGTTAACCGGAGACTGGGCTGCAATAGATACAGAGGTCACCTGTTCTTTTTGGGGACACCCCCATGTAGATACATAAAAAAAAAGGAATATGTCCTACAATCTCAGTACTTTCTCGCCATGTTTGATCTAAAGGTTGGCTAATGACCAGCATAGATGACAACAGAAGTATTTCGATTTATACCCCTACCCACCTCAGTCTCAAGCGCTGTTAATGCTTTTATTTACAGTAGTTTTGTACTAATTCCTACTCTCAACAGTGTGTGACTACAAGGGGCATCTCCCCATTCCAGATCAGAGGATCATATAAGCACACTGCGCCACAATGTGACATAGCGCAGCTTTAACATGCACGGACATTTTAGAAGTATGTTTTGAATTTATCTCAGTCTAAGAAAGATAGCGATGCATGTTATCTTTTATAACACCAGTAGAAGCACTAGTGTGTGCAGTGGTGTGCAGTGTTTCTTTGACCTTGCACGTTCACCATATAGTTCCAGTGCATATAATGACAGTTTGTCTTTATGTTTCTTGACATGTTATCTATCTCTAATAGGTTTTGGATGACTACTGCCTCTCAATGTTGGCTGTCTTAATGACGAGCCGAGTCATCACACTCATGCTTACTGTCGATCTTTGCTTTTAACCATACCAGGGGACACCCTTATTAACGGTAAAATTACCGGTAATCCTCTAGGTATTTTTAGTGACCTGGATCCCAGTATTATCTAGAAAGATTTAACTAAGAACTCCCTTTGGTAGGTCCGAACCAAGAGGTTGAGTCCGCCCTGGTGGCATTGTCCTACCAGGGTGGGGAGAGGTGGTCTATGATGAAGCAAGGCATAACCAAGTGTGTGAGACCACCTCTTCCAAAAAGGAGGAACTCCCAGTATTCTCACTAATACAACAAGATTGCCAATGGAACTATTAATGGTGTTGGGGTTAAGACTCAAGTGACTGTACCCACTACAATCAAGCCTTTCCCCTCAACACCTTTTGTGTGTATTGCTCATCTTCGCTGCCATTACATTTTTAGCTAAAATTAATACGCAGTGCATTCCAGGCTTAGTAACTTTATAGATCTGCTGTACTCGCCCTCACTGATCGTTTACCTTGGTGTGTGTCTTTCAGTTGCAGTTTGGGTTTGAGTGCTTTTGCTTAATGTGCACATTGCTCAGTAAGTGTCTTAGTGATTAGCATCCTGGCCTCGTGATCATAACCCATGTACCATTAAGTGCAAGTGGGTAATAACAGAATATTGCAGCAATGTGCCACAAGTTAGCCCTCCTCCCTCACTCAGTAAGTGTGCACTAACAGGGTGAATGTGTAATAAACTTTATATAGGCTGTCATCTAGTTGTTCTATGTCGTTGTTCCCTTCACAGAACAATTTCATATTCTAAACAGATTTCACTCTATTCCAGAGAGTAAGAAAGTATAGATGCGGCATAGACACCCTGACGTATTTGACTGGGGTTTGCTGGGTTTGGCGTGATAACATTGTTGTGAATACACATGCAAGTGCCTAAGAGGTAATTTTCTTGTTTGAGTTAAAAAGCACAACGCTGGTTAAAAAAAATCTAAGCACATTCAGTGGATGAACCTTTTGGCCAGGAAATACTCCGAAAGGAGGTTGTTTGCATGCTATTGGAAGGCATATGCTGTGGAAACCCCTCCAGACCGTCTTGAAGCAGTATAAGGAGTTTTGATGGATGGGAAGGCAGAACTGCAATCACCTTGAAAGTAATTTTGTTCGGACTCCACAAAATGGGGGCACTGTAAGATCTTGATTTTGTTTTTGTATTACTCTTGAATAAACACTTTTATAATGGTGTTTTTAACTTTTTATGTTGTATTTGCTACTTACATGTGGAAAAGGTGAATTTCTTGTCATAAAAACACCTTTGTATTTTGTTGGCTCTGCTGTGCCCCGGTTTGTTAGTTTTTGCAGTCATGGGTATATGCTATCTTTTTTGTAAAGATAGCTTTGTTGGTATTTAGAAGTATAGAAAACAGTGTGTTACACAATCCAATACATTTTTATAATTAGGGATATATCACTGGCGCCTGAGCATTCAATAGGGACATTGTACTATAGGTTATACAAATAATCTGTTAAGCTATCAGTATATGTTTCTCACCCTTCCGCATTTTGCAGATATGCAAATAGTAATCTGATTTTATTATCTATGATGTATGTCCTCTTCACATGTCAGTCAGTAGGGCCTGGACTGGATCTTTGGTATTTATCCTAATGTGTGTAAGCATATACTCCCCGGCTGACTCCGTATTGGGAACAAGAGGGAGGGGGGCATCTGGAAATAATCATGGGAGATGGGCACCTAGTTTATGTGAAAGATACAATCTGTCTATCCAGTAGCTAAGCTGAGGAAGATAAAAGATGAAGGAACCCAAATCTAACTAAAATGTCTTGGTGGAGTGCATTTTATACCTGTGAGCAGGCAGGTCGAGGAAGCTGTGGTAGGTGCCAGCCGCATGCATCTTATGGCATCCAAGTGGCAAATTCTCAGGTCCAGGAGAGGGGAGGGGTGGTGCATCGTTTTGTGTATCGGACAAGTGGCTTGTTTCCTGTTGTAATACCCTTCTGTTTTCAGCCCTCTGACTCTTTATCAGTTGTCTCCCCTTCGTCCTCCTCATCCGATTTTGTCTCTTTGGGCTCTCCCCCGCATTCTTCAGAACTACTTTGGTCTGTGTCCATGTTACCACCCAGATGTTCCCAAAGATCTCCGTCCTGAGCTCAGCTAGGGAGCGCCTTCGGATTCCTCTGGCATCCTCACTATGAAAAGCCCTTTCCTCTCCCCCCCCATCCAAGTCATGGCATCCCTCACCAAAGTATCATACACTGGGCCCTTCTCCGATTTCCAGGCCATTGCTATTCTACGTTGGCTAATGTTAGTGCTAGGTCTAAGAACCTCATAACCACTTTTTGTATCTTGGGGAATCCTCTCAAAGGTAGGCTTCTGTAGTGCAGGGAATGGCGCGTCCCAGTATGGAGCAGAGTCTGCATCTCATCTCATCTCAAACGATCTGAATGGTAGGGCATACCTATGTCATGTGGCAGAAGTCTGCATCTAGAAGGCAACACCAGGGGCACCTCCATGGTTCCCTACCATATATTACCTTTAGCCTGAGGCATGAGGTATGACGTGCATGAAATTAAATTGTATGTACTTTAGCCTCGTGTTACGGGAGAACTTTTTTAGGGTAGGCTAACATGCTATTCCATTCCCTATCTGTGAATTTTCGTGGCCCAGGATTCCGTTCCACTTAACTCTCAGGTCTGTCAGTGGCCCCCTCCCCATGTCCTTCAGGGAGCAGTAGAACCAGGTTATCAATCATCTGGCTTAGCCAATTGAAAGCAAAAGCTGGAGCGTGGCATGGCAGAGGGGGAAGGTTCATTCTGTCCACTTTCTTATAGATCCGCACACGCCTGCACTAGAGCATCATCATTTAGGAACTGGCACCTAGGCAATGCATATTGCTCGAATAGCTCCTTTAAAGGTATGAGGGTGCCCATCGAGAAGCAGTCCCCTACTGTCCTCATCCCAGCCTCTGTCCAGTCGTAAGGGAGGACATTGTTAAAACAGCAATAAGGTTGCCATGTAGGAGGCCCACCAGTGGCAAGTCTGGTGCATACAGCAGGTCTCTCGGGTCCGTACGGGGCAAGGGCACCAACAATGCAGTGCTACCTGTTACGGGGTGCTCAGGTTTCCAGGATAACCACATCCAAACACAGTAACCTAGCCAGAAAAAGACCTGATGAGGGGCCAGGCCCACCAGTTCCAAGACACCCTGCAGGTACTCGTCAAGCCATCTGGCTATCCATTGCAGTTTGCAGTTGTGCTGCTAATTGGTATAGTTTGAAGCCTGGTGCCCCGAGACCACCCTTGTCCGGTAACCGTATTAGGACTTCAGGGGACACTCTGTGACAACCGATGTCCCTGATTAGTTTGCGGAGTAAGGCATCTACTTATTTAAAACAAATGACAGAGTCGTAACTGGGAGATTTGAAAAAGAAAAATATATATGCAATGGACGAGAAAGCATCCCCATTTTGGAGACTGAGATTTGTGCCCTCATCAATAGTTGTAGGGATCACCAAAAGGAGACACACGCCTTAAGGGAGCAAAACGTTCATCTTAGATTCCCCTCCCAAAGGCTGTGATATTTTTGAATGCTCAGATATTTAAAGGAGGTGGGTGACCATTGAAGCCCCAAGTGAATATCCGGTGGGTGGCGGGTTGCCACCACGCAAGGGGACAAACAGATTTTAGTACAGTTAAGGCATAGGCCAGATACTTTACCACATTTTTCAAGGTGATTCACTGCGTCCTGCGATCCGCTGTGGCCATTTGCTAGATAGAGAAGGAGGGTATCCGCATGAAGCAAGATAAAATGCTCTTGGCGGTCAACCTCAATGCCGCTGCCCTTGCCCTCTCTCTGAAACAGTTCTAGCAGGGGCTCTATGATCAGGGCAAAGAGTAAGGGTGAGAGCGGGCAGGCCTGTCCGGTTCCTTGGAATATATCGTACTTGGTGGTGATCGTAGAGCCCATCCTAACCTGGCCCATCTGAGTTCCGATTCCCGCTGTGGGATTCAATAGGCGTATCATGGTCTGAGGACAAACCTTTGCTTTCGTACTTGCAATAGAAAATATCCCCATTAAGCCTACTGACTATTAAGATAGAGAACGGCCTAGCCCAGCTCACTTTCCTATTTGGTCAAAGACAACCATACAATACTGTTTTCCCAATACAGTATTTGGTCGGTTGGGACGCCAGGTCAACCTTTGGACTGTTTAGAACCGACCTAGACTAATTCACACTTTTTGAGCCTTGAAGTCCAGAGAAGAGGACGAAACATATGTTTTCTGACCATTTTCATCACAGAGAACATCGTGCGACTGAGTTACCGAGGAATCCTATGAAATTATAAGGATTTGGGACAAGGAATGTTTTGTGAAACACAAACTATGGACTAATTTTAACCATCTTTCAGATTAAACAATCACATGGCCAGTGTTTGATGTTGTATATTAGTTTTTTGGTCTCCTTTGTTAACTGATGGTGGACCTTTGGCATTGATTCTCAATTGTGATATTGGGAGTAGGAAGCGATTAGTATTAGTGCTGGATACTATTTAGTGTTACGCTAAGCAATTTTCTTTTATAAACCTTTTTCTTTTGATCTGGCGCATTTACAGTTTGGCAACAAATATACAATTAGTGTTTCAGCACAGCCACAGTATTGTTTTGACCTATGGCTATTACAGGATCTGCAACTTAGAACCTTTGTTGCCTATTGTTATAGAACACACCAATGTCCCCATTGCATAAGAAGAGTAGGAAGTGGCATACGGTTGGCCATGCTATTACATAGGCTCTCCACCTCTGTCCCTGTGAGTTGAGTCTCCTGTAACATTGTGATACGGACCCTCTAGGTATCTGAATAGTGTGGCGCTGGGCTGTAGATCCCATCCCCCAGACATTCAATATCAAGCAGATGAGTCCCTAGGTTCTATTAACCATTCATGTTCAGCCATGTCTAAGCCACCTTCGAATCCACACCCCCTCGCGCCCATCCATACATCGGTCCCATAGAGACAACCAGAAGCAAAGCCCACCAGCAGCAAACTCCCCATCTCTAGAGCAAAGCAGCAACGGCTGTCTGCCAAAACTGAATATAGCCAAATCACAGAGTCATAAGCGAAGCTCCACCAGGCTCCTGGATAGGTCAGGTGGTGGGGTGCAGGCACTGTTAGTCTAATGATTGGGCTTCTACTCCGGACTGTATATGGTACATACATTAGGTGTGGTCAAGGATCATTGGTTGAGACTGCAACTGGACAGGGTCAGAACTATTTAAGAGGCATATAATTGAGCAATAACTTCACCTCTTCCTGGGGAGGAGGGAGTGAAGAAGTCCATTGTCTGGTTACCGACTGCGGATGGTGCCTTTTAGGTCTCTCTAGTAGGTTCCCGGCATCTGAGTAGTAGATTAGGGCAGCACAGTGAAGGGTGTTTAGTGTTACAGTATCAAATCAGTTCATCCACTGTTTTGTGTAGTCACCACTGGGAGATCTCCCTCATCCTGGATGGATCCCTCTGATTCAGAGTCTGCTGAATGTTTGTCTGTCGTGGCGCTGATCTCCAATTCGGATTCTGTCTTTATTGCGGTGTCCGCCGCCTGGAGTGCCACCGCCCTCTCCTGTTCCGCCTGTGTCCTGGTTGGCTTCTTCAGTACACCTCTGCTCCTGGTCTTTTGGGGAAGTTTCTTGGGTCTGAGCTTGCTTTCTCTTGGTGCCCTTTGAGGGTCGCCAGAGATGTCTCTGCCCAATAGGTTTCCAGCCAGCCCCAGGCCTCTTGTGGTTCCTCGCAGAGGTGGGTTTTACCATCTAGTATGATTTTCAGCTTGGCCAGGAACGTACAGAGTACTCGAAGCCTATGTCTCTGTGCACTTTTTTAATCTATAGGAGGATCTCTTTGCCTGAAACGCAGGAGTGGAGTCAGGAAACTGGAAGACTTTCCCATTGCCAGTGTGGTTTAGGTTGTCTGTGTGAGCCCTCTGTAACAGGACATATCTGTCCCTAAAGTGCAGTAACTTGTCTACCACTGGGCATAAGGGGCCAGCCAGGGGCTGGAGGATCGGCAGATATCCTGTGTGCTTGCTGTAATGCGAAAAAGGGCATCAGATGATTTGGAGCAACTTCAGTCCTCATCCAGTATTCGAGATAGGACACCATGTCGTAGGGCCACTATGCAAACATTATCTCACCTGTTGCTGCCCTCCGCGTCCTCTGCTCAATGCTCCAATGTGTACAGTCTGTCAGATAGTGCCGCAGCCTGGTGGGTAAGGTCCAGTTAGGCAGGATGTAGTTCTTCAGTTCCCAGTTCAACCTTCCGTGCTCTGTCTGCCAACTTATGGTATTCTGCTCACAGCATGGCCAGTTCTACTGAGGCTGCACTTATGCTTTGTTGGAGGGTGGATTTGGTATCTGTGATGGCGGCTAGTATTTTGTCAAACATCAGGTGCATGGGGGGATGCCATAATGTCTGACATACCCCTCACAAGTTTTTCCAGACGTGGTCGCAGTGAGTTTGGGAGTGCCAGCTTGAGTACTAAATTGTTTAACTCTTTGTTTTCCTATGTGCATCAGATATTTTGTTACTGTAGTTGGCATTTACTAGGGTGCATCTGTGTGCAGACTGATTGAGAAGTGGAGCAAGGTAGCAAGCAACAGTACCTCCTCGACCCCAGGTGGCATCTGGGTTGCCACTTCCGTGTACCTTGGATCAGGGTTGCACATTGGTGGCAGGCTCCCATAGTGTTTGCATGTCCCTCTTGCCTTTACAGTGTTGCATACGAGCTAACCTCGCTTGGGGGGTGTGGAGGAATGATGGGGTAGGGGCATTGTCTTGGCAGATCCCTCTACGAACCACTCGCTGCCCCACCTGTCCTCCTCGAAGTTGGTGTACTCTGTCCAGGGCAGTTCATGGGCAGCATTAGCCTCCCCTCATTCCTGCCTCTGGTATTGGCAGCTGGCGGGAGACAGGCTGTCAGTGTAACAGTCATGTCATCCGGGGGCCACCTCCCAGCTCATATATCACCTCCAGCAAAGGCAGCTCCAGTGAAGCTGCTCACAGTCCACATGAGGGGCCATTAAGGGCGAAAGCAGGAGGCACAAATGGGGGCCGATTTGGATCTCCGCGTCAAACCCTCTCAGGGGCACTCAATAGAATGGGCCCCAGGTTGCCACTTCTCATCTAGTCACTGTTTATTGGCATGGTGTAGGAAGCTGGCCTAGTGTGTGGTGGGTACCAAAGGTACTTACACCTTATACCAGGTCCAGTTATCCCCTATTAGTGTAGTGTAGGCAGTGTCTAGAAGCCAGGCTCTCTAGAGGTAGCTGTGGATGAGCAGCAAAGGCTTCTCCAGGAGACATGCAAAGCTCATGCATTACCTCTATAGTCACACAGCACTTACACACATGAAAGAAAACACTTTACAGAAATAGAGGTACTTTATTTTAGTGACATAATGACCAAAAAATACTAGGCTACCCTCTAAAAGGAGGTAAGTAACACAATAGATATTTACATTAGTAATCAGAAATGAGCATAAATAGCAGTAGAAAACAGTGCAATAGCAATAGACAATAGTGACCCTATGGGGAGCCCAAACCATATACTAAAAAAACGGAATGCGAATGCAGGACCCCCAACCAGGTAAGTGGAATCTGTTGAGGGGAGCTGGAGGAACTAGGAACCCCAAAAGGTAAGTACCACAGTGCCCCCCAGCAAGAAAGGAGTAAGTTACTGTATTTTCCCCTAACCACAAAAAGAACTGAAAAAAGAATAATGCACCACCCAGACAAGACTGCAAGAAACCAATTAGGGGTGGAAGCAGCTTGGGCTGCCCGGAATACCCCGGAAAGCTGGTAGGAGCAATGCTGGGGGTCCTCTAAGGAGCCCCCAGAGTGCACAGAATCATACTTCCAATACTGGCAACAGTATTTGGGTATGATTCCGACATGTTTGATACCAAACATGCTTAGGTTTGGAGTTGCCATTATGTAGCTGGACATAGGTAGTGACCTATGTCCAGTACATGCGGAAAATGGCGTCCCCACACTCACGAAATCCATGAAAATGGGGCTGGAGTTCGGTGGTGGCACCTCTGCTCATGCAGGGTTGCCCTCACACACAGGTACTTGCACCCTGCCCTCTGGGCTAAGAGAGCCTACCATAGGGGTGACTTACAGTGACCTGGTGCAATGACCTGTAGTGAAAAGGCCTGCAGATACACTTTGCATGGGCTCCCCATGGGTGGCATAATACATGCTGCAGCCCATGGGGGATCCCCTGGTGTCCCAATGCATTGGGTACCTGCGTACCATATAATAGGGACTTATCCAGGGGGCACCAGTATTCCAAATGTGGGGTGTGTGATCCAAGCAACCAAATTTAGAGGGAGGGCATAGTCACTAGGGTCCTGGTTAGTAGGATCCCAGTGAACACAGTCACAACATGCTGACAACAGGCAAAAAGTGGGGGTAACCATGCCAGAAAGAGGGTATTCTCCTACAGACGGGGGTGACACTTTACCACTGTAACTGCAGGTCTGTATTGACCGGTGCCCCTGTGCCACGCCCGAGACACCAGTGCCACTGCTAGGTTTTTGCGGCCTAGATTGGGAGTCTTGGTGGCCTCCGGGTCCTCTTCCATCACCCCATTCACTTTCCAGGGATTTCCCATGTACTGCCGGCTTTTTTTTAGATTGGGCGGGGCCAGAGCTCAGGGTCCGGCAGGAATTTGGGGTTCACCAGTCCTACCTCCACACTCTGTTTTTCTGGGCCCCAAACAGCCCTCTTCATTCTCCAAGTGCTTTCGCGTTCTCTGCCCTTCAGCACCCCCACGCCTTCCAAATGTCTTTATGCGGCTGGGCCGATCCGGTTGGCTCAAACGGAGAGAACAGCTTCTCGGGCTCCAGTGGCCGTGCAAGCCAGGGATCCCCTCCTGCAGGGTCAGTCAGCACGTAAGTTCACTGGGATGGATGCACCTCACTTCCCCCTGTTCTGGCAGCAGTCGCAGCAGCGTTGGCTTGCCTCTGGCTGCAGTGTACGCCCTGCAGCAGCTGGGCGGTGCCACTGTTGCTTTACCTCATTAAACTGGCCCCACAAACCGTCCTGAATACTATCTAGTGAGGTGACATACCTGTTGTGTTATACCTTGCTTATGCTGGTGGAATGCTGGGCATGTAACAAGGAGCCTCCTCTCTGGTGAGGTTCTAATGAAGGTTTAAGAACTCTGAAGTGGAGAGTTCCACGGCAGTTGATCTGAGCCTGAGAAGTGTGTTGCCTGCTCCGGTTGGTGGTATTTGAAATAAACTCGCTTTTGTCTGAACCTCAACAGTGTTTCTCAATTATAACACTGGCGACGAGGGAGCCTGACAGATTCCAGGCGTTACCACCAACCTTGAACCCACCGATCTGTGTGCTACAAGTTGTGGCATTTCGCCTGAATTCCTCCTGAGTTCCCCACCTGCGACGTTTCTACCGGTCCTGAGGGGCACGAGCTTTCGACGTACCGTGGCGGAGACCACCGTGCACCGCCGTACAGCCTTACCTGAGCACCTTGTCTTGAGCCACGGAGGCGCGAATTGTCGGCTGCTGTCTGAAGGCCCCCAGCATCTTACCTCCAGCTGGCGTTGCTGTCTCTGTGCCCCAGGAGGCACCTTGGATTTATTTTTGGCACTGTGGTTTCTATCAGCGTGCGGAGCTAACTGGCGTGCGCAGGGGCTAATTTTAATCTGAACACGGATGTTCATGTCTCGAGCGCCCTGAAGCTCGAGACGTGTATTTCCTGTTTGGAAGAGCTCGACATCTGGGCTGCGCACCTTTACTTCTGGAACGGCCATTCCCTGCGGACATTTTTACCTTTTGGGCTCGACGTCTGGACCGCACACCTTTACTTCTGGAACGGCCATTCCCTGCGGACATTTTTACCTATTTCCCTATTACTAGGACAAGCAGATTACTAGGTACGAACTACAGCGTGCCTAGTCGCAGGTGACTCTTTCCACATAGTTTCTCCCATTTTACTCTCACTTATTTCCTATCTTTTCCTGACAGCAGAATCTTCACAATGGCTACACCTACTATGTCACAACCACCTGCTTTCTTGTCTGATAAAGGTGAGCCAATTCTACCTTGGAAACGTTGGAAAAACCTTTTTTGATTCCTACCTAATAGCAATAGGGGGGGGAAAATCTCTCCAGCAAGGTATTCTTTTACACAATCTAGGAATGGAAGGCAGGAACATTTATGACAGTCTTGAAATATTGCCTATTGGAGGGGTGGAGGTAGAACCTAGAGATATTTATGAAATGTCCGTAGCAATGTTAGCAGCGCACTTCGAATCTAAGCTCAATGTTGTATTAGAGAGACACACATTTTTTTGCAAGGACTCAAGGAAAACTGGAGAGTGTTGGAAACTTTATTGCTGCCCTGCGTACACTGGCACGTACTTGTGACTTTGGTGACATCACGGATTCCCTCATTTGTGATCAACTTGTACATTGTACCAACAACAAGCGGGTTCAGGAGAAACTATTGACAAAAAATCCTGATCTGAGGGAAGCTATTGCTATAGTTGAGAGGATGGAAAGCACCGATAACTGGATTAGGGAAATGAATGACCATGAAGGATGTGGCTCCAGTGCTGTGCAGATAGCACAGGTTCAAGAAGAGGCTTTAAAGATAAGCACTGACAACAAACCATCTATATCCTCCCAAGAGAAAAGGAAGGAAAACAAATCTTCAGGAAGACGTTGTTACCGTTGTGGCAATTCCGGGCACACAGCTAATAATTTAAATTGTTATGCCCGTAATTCAGTATGTAGGAGGTGTGGGGAAAAAAGGCCACTATGCGAGAGTTTGTAATGGTGATAAACAGTGTGGTGTGGATTTGGTTACGGAAAATGTGAACAAGATGATTTTGTGTGTGATACCTGAAATTAACCGGGTGGGAGATAGCGCCGGAGTTGTAGATGAAGGTCCCATTGCCATGTCTGAATGTTCTATAAAGATAGATGACAAAGTTGTCAATGTTCTAGCAGACTCAGGGTCTCCTCACACTATGGTAGGTGATAGGAATTGGCAAGTACTTTTTGGTGATGATTGTAGTTCCATAACTAAACCCGATATTAACCCAGTGAGCTATGGTGGGACTAAAATGTATGTAATTGGATACAAAGTCATGAAAATCCAATTCCAGAATAAGACTACGATTGGCAAGGTTTTATGTGGCAAAACGGGGAGACAACCTTCTAGGTTGGCGCCACCAGCGAGACATGGGAATTAAATTGGACCCTAACTTTAATTGTCAAGTTATGGTGGTAAACGATGGCAATACAAACCTTGAGATTGTTCGTGAATTTCCCAAAGTTTTTTGCGATAAGTTGGGTGTTTAAACAACTTTGAGCATAAAAATAATACTCAAAAAGAATTCCGTTCCTTCTGTGCACAAAGTGAGAAGAGTTCCAAAGCTGATGATGGAACCCCTCAAGGTAGAATTGAACAAACTACTGAACGCTGGGGTGATTGAAGAAATTGAATCCTGCGAATGGTTGGCCCCAATAGTTTTAGCACCCAAGGAGGGCGGGAAGCAGATCCACATGTGTGTGGATCTTAGAGATCTTAATAAACACATATGGGTGGACCGCCAACCCATATCAACATTTCTGAAGAGCTATCTAGTTTGGGGGGCTCGAAAATTTTCAGTGTGTTGGATTTGTCTTCAGCTTATCACCAGATTGTCTTACATCCTGAATCAAGACATCTGACCTCGTTTGTGACTCTGGTGGGAGCATACCAATTTCTGAGAATGCCGTTTGGGCTGGCCTCAGCAGCTGCCTGTTTTCAATGTGTCATGAAGAAAGTCTTGGAGGGAATTTCTGGAATTTTGTTTTTCCAGGATGATATTTTGGTCCATGGTAAGACTGTAAGTGAACATGATGAAATTTCGAGGGAAGTGCTGAGTAAGCTAGCCCGGTCGGGTTTGACTGTAAAAAAAGAAAAATGCAAGTTCAGAGTCACTTCTGTGATTTACCTTGGTCATACCATCTCAGGCGAAGGGATTAAACCCAAATTAGAACTAGTCAATTCTATTATTCGGGCACCTGAACCGAAGGATAAGGATGGTGTCAGATCTTTCTTGGGTTTGGCTGAATATTACTCCAAGTACATTGCGAACTTTTCAAGTGTAGTTCAGCCCTTAAGATCCCTCCTTAAAAAGGGGAGTGAATTCAATTGGCCGAATGTGTGTCTGCATTTACTTCCGTTAAAGATTACATCAGCAAAATGCCCACCCTGGGACATTTCAATGTATTTGCTAAAACCATCCTGTACACAGATGCAAGTGTTAATGGGTTTAACCCAGAGGGTATACTATGAGGAAAAGGTGATTGCCTTTGCATCCCGATCTCTCAAGGGAGCTGAACAGAACTATTCTGTCATAGAAAGGGAGGCACTTGCGTGTATGTGGGCGATCAAACATTTCAAGTTCTATTTGTGGGGTTTACCTTTTGTTGTGAAAACAGACCATAGGCCTCTTGTCCAAATCTTTTCTTCCAAGAAGGGTGAAGAATTAACACCTAGAATAAAAAGGTGGGTGGAAGGATTGATGGAATACAATTTCTCAGTAGACTATATACCTGGTTCAAGGAATGCTGTGGCAGATTTCTTGTCGCAAGCCTCGATTGACAGTAATGATGAGCCAGAGGATGCATGTGTGATCGATTGGGTGAGAGAAATGGCCATAAACGAGGAGGAGTGGAGGTGTGTGCAGAACAAGATCCCGACAGGAAAATACTTGAGGAATTTGTTGTGAGAGGCTGACCGGATTTTAAGAATATTCCTGATTCCCTGAAGAAGTTTTGGAATGTAAGAGAAGAACTTTACTTTGGTGGGAGTGAACTATTCAGAGGTACCAAGTCCGTGCCTCCTGCTGGGGCGAGGGGTAAGATAATCAGTTTAGCTCACGAAGGTCACATGGGTAGGAATCTGACAAAATCTAGGCTGAGGGAAGTGTACTGGTGGCCAGATTTGGACCGTGAAGTGGAGGCTGTTGTGAAGAATTGTATATCCTGTGCACGCAGTGAAAAGAGCAAGGTGAAGGTGAAGGCCCCACTTTCCCCCGTAGAAATTCCAGAGAAGCCTTGGTTGAAATTGGGTCTTGATTTTATGGGTCCCTTCCAATTGCTGCCAGCCAATGAACATTATGTCATGCTTATGGTGGAATATGCACCAAAATGGGCAGTGACTAAATGTGTGAGTACCATAGATGCAAGGTCTGTAATCGAGTTCCTTAAGGAAGAGTTTTCTCTGTAAGGTGTACCTAGTCATTTAGTTAAAAATAATGGTGTGCAGTTGACGTCCCAGGAAATGCAAGATTTTTTTAAATATTTGGCCATGGTGCATTTAAGGATGGCTCTGTATTTACCTCAGGCCAATGGTCTTGCTGAGCGCATGAATAGGATGGTAAAATCTTGTGTTCAGGAGGCTGAGACCAGGGCTCCGTTGGCTGATCTTCTCAGAGATATGTGGTGGGCACATCGCAATACACCTAACAGTATTACTACAATTGCTCCTTTTGAGTATATGAGGGGGCAGGTCAGGATGTACCAAAATGTATCCAGCATGGATTAAGAGCAAGCTAGGGCAAGTGGAGCTTGATGATGGAAAATTTAACAAGGCACCTGAACTTTGGAATCATACCACGATTTATATCTTCGCTGATATCTCTCCCTAACATGGAGTTTCTAGAGTTAAATGGGTGGAAGGTGACACAGTGCTGGTAAAAAGAAAACCTGGGTTTGGAATAAAGGGAAGATCAAGTTTCAAGGGCCCATTCTGCATCGAAGAGGTGAGAAGGAATGTGGTTGTTCTGGATAATAATGATGTGCGGAGCATGTCCCAGATTGTGAGGTGGAGAAATCCTGAGGAAGATCCTGCTATTCAGGAGGACTCACAACGTTACCCCTTGAATGAACCCAATGCACCAATACATCCCAGTGATTGCTCCAGACTTCGCTCCAAACCACAGTGGTTGAAGGACTATGTATCTTGATACTTTGTAATGTACACCCTTAGTGCATTGCATGTTTATTTTCTAAATATCCTGTTGTTTTATTTCTTTTTCCTTTCTTATTTTTGTTATATGAGTAAGGGGGATGTGTTGTGTTCTACCTTGCTTATGCTGGTGGAATGCTGGGCATATAACAATGAGCCTCCTTGCTGGTGAGGTTCTAATGAAGGTTTAAGACCTCTGAAGTGGAGAGTTCCACGGCAGTTGATCTGAGACTGAGAAGTGTGTTGCCTGCTCCGGTTGGTGGTATTTGAAATAAACTCACTTTTGTCTGAACCTCAACAGTGTTTCTCAATTATAACAGTACACTATAATGTAGATGGGCACCTGGTGTGTCAGTGGTGCAGGATAATTGTAAGGGGCGGAGCACTGAGATCACTCGTCTGCTGTCACTGCCTTCCAACCCACACCCTCTTATGGGTATATTCTGCTGCAGGAATTTTATATTCTGGCAGTGTATTTCTTATAGGTATTCTTTTGAGTGGCAGGAATTCTGTCTTGCTCTGCAGCAACATGTTTCCGAGAGAGATTTTTATCAGCAGTACAAACATTTTCTCTTCTGCGCCCTGTATCTGCTTGATACATAATGTTTCCTAGTTGTCACAAAGATCTAACCCTACTCCCTACTTAGCAAGATTCTCTGCAGCTCAATCTAACCGGCAAAGAAGGACGACTACTTGTGACATAGGTATAATTTCTTGCATGTGGCACTGGTGGATTTATTCTGATATGTATTATGTGTTAAGAGATCTTCTGAACTGTGTGTAAATATTTCAAAGTTTAAGCCGTAAAAAATGTGCTTTAAGTTGCCCCTCTTGGAGCCCCTTTAAAAAATATTTTATTGCGAAATGTATTTACTTTTCACATTATCACATTATCACATTGGAAGGCATGCTTACTGAGATTTTTGAACCTGCGTTGAATCAGTTGCTCCAAAAACGAGTACCTTGTTCTTATTGCAGCCTTAGTTAAATTCCAGAGAGAATACATAAAGCCCTTAAGATTTCGTTTATTAAAAAAACAAAAAAGTTGAAGGTGTAAAAATGAAAATGTAAAAGAAAATAACTAGCTTCTGAGCAGTTAAAGACAAATTATAAGGGTTGCACTGAAGAGGAGTATTGGGAGGGTGTCCAGAATTACTGAGGCACCAAAACGTCAAACAGGCATACATTTGCTGTGTAATTTTATCTGTGTGTGTGTGTTTCTATTAAGTTGGCCTTGAGCTAATACCTTTTACATGTTAATTCTTACATGTTGTGGATTGTTTAATCTAATTTAAATGCAGGATTATACTTATTTCAGTTTGAATGATTTGTAAAAATTCACATTTGCCTTTTTTTTCTCGTTTTAGGACTTTAGAATTGGTTATGGACAGTCTACATGGACACATTTTAAGAAAGCTACATCTGATAATTTAAATTTGAATGCACTTTGCAGTATGGCTCAGACATCCACTAGCAATGGACATAAACCAAGTTCATCTCCTTCTTTGGGGACAGCACGGCCAAAGGATGTTGGTAAGGAGGAGGCACTGCAGATGGAAGCAGAAGCCTTAGCCAAACTCCAGAAGGAAAGACCAGTTAGTTTTCAAGGCCACCTGCAGTTTTTAAGCACGACCGGAAATAAAGTTCCAACTTATATCAAACAGGACCACGATCTCATGGTTTTCCCTGAATCTGATGCCAAAAAGATGTCTGAAGATAAATTATGTGCTATTGATATCGACAAACTAACGCATGCAGAGCTGGAAAAGTTACTATTGGATGACAGTTTTGAAACTAGTAAAATAGGCAAGCCACCAACGTTACCAGTAGTTCCTGTTTTGAATCCCTCCCTTTCTTCACAGTATTATACCCAACCTCCCTTTCAGGGACAGTCGTGGACACCTCAATTCAGAGGACCAGTGGCTTGCACTTTGCCTCCTGTTTATTCTTCAGTTTTTTCGAAGCAAGTGGATCCGTTCCAGAATGGTTTTCCTCGAAGTATGTCCACTTATCGTTCAAGGGAGCCCTTATATTTGAGTCTCCCAGGACGAACCCAATTTATGCCATACTCTCTGCCCTCTAGCACACCTTTTCATATAAGAGGAAGTTTACCTACATATTCACCAGTAGTACCACCAAGCATGGCAAAAATATTCGATAAAATAGCAGTTACCTCTGAATTCCAAAAAAATGGGAAGTTGGTAACTGACAGTAAACCAAGTGTTACCACGACTTCACTTTCTACCACACCAACACCTAAAGCATCCAGTGATATTAGCAAGTTTGACTGGCTGGATCTTGATCCCCTCAGTAAGCCAAAGGTGGAAAATTCTGAAATTCCACATCATACTGTGGATTGTGATGGAAGCAGTGTTTACAATTCCGTTGCAGAGGACCCATGGGATGCAGTTTTATTAAAGGAGAGGCCAGTGGAAACATCTCATCAAGAAAAAAAGATAAATAGTAAATTGCCCTCTGGGGCATCTGTTACAAGAAGCCACTCTTTAAATATTCATTTATCAAAGTCTTTATTGACAAAACTACAAAGTCAAACCTCACTGGTAGGTACAGTTCATTTGACTGTTTGTTGTTGTTGGGTAACAATTCATTGTATCCTTTAAGGTGTTTAAGATATCTTACTATGCCAACTTTCGCCATCTTTATTTATTTTTTAAGACCCAGCTATGGTTGCAAGCTTGGTTGTTGAGATTTATTTCATTTATGAAGATAAAGATTTGAAAAACCTAAAATCACAGTTTTTGCCACGGTCCATTAATTGCAGGCTGTCTGAGCATACAGTGGTTAACAAAGAAATCTCAAACTGTAATGTTCACATGGTGGTGGGATATTATTATTCTACAAATTGTTCATCAGCAGTATAACCCAGAGGTTAAATAGTTATGTAAACAGTGCAAAAGAACAGCTAAGACTCCAACTAATACATTGTTTTCAGACAGTGACCGACGTCTTGGACAACTCTTTTTTTGTGTTCAGCTTTCAATTCTGGAGATGTTGTTTGTCTCATCACACCTTCCCCATTAACGATGCATCAACTCCGCAGCCCCACAAGGTTCTACAGTCTCTTCTTCAACATCTCTGTTCACATCCTAGTGGACCTGCTGTGCTCTCTATCTTCTGTACCAGGTGCTGATGCTTTGTTTGGCTATTTGGGGTAGTTTGCGCTTAGGCCCTCATAACTTTTTGCCCACATAAGCTACCCACGCCAAATTTGCGTCATTTATTTCCAACATCCTAGAGAATTCTAGAAGTACCCAGAGTTTGTGGGTTCCCCTGGAGGAGAACAAGAAATTGGCCAAAATAAAGCTAACATTTCGTTTTAGTTTTTCAAAAAATGGGGGGGAAAAAGGCTGCAGAAGAAAACTCATGTTTTTTTTCCCCCTGAAAACGGTATCAACAAATGGTTTTGGGTGCTAAAATCACCATCTTCCCAGCGTTAAGGAACCAGCAGACTTGAATCAGAAAACCACATTTTTCAACACAATTTTGGCATTTTACTGGGAAATACCCCATTTTTACTACTTTTTGTGCTTTGTTCCTTCTTCCAGTAAGTGACAGAAATGGGTGTGAAACCAATGCTGGATCCCAGACAGCTAAACATTTCTGAAAAGTAGGCAAAAGTCTGAATTCAGCAAGGGGTCATTTGTGTAGATCCTTCAAGGTTTTCCCACAGACAGTAACAGCTAAAATAAACAAATATTGAAATTGATGTTAAAAAAAGCCATTTCTGTCCACGTTTTCCTCTAACTTCTTCCAGCTCTGGCAGATTTTTAAAAGCAATATACCGTTACATCTGCTGGTCTTGTTTGGTTGCCGGGATATATAGGGCTTGTAGGTCCATCAAGAACCTTAGGTACCCAGAGCCAATAAATGAGCTGCACCTTGCAATGGGTTTTCATTGTATAGCGGGTATACAGCAATTCATTTGGTGAAATATAAAGAGTGAAAAATTGGTGTCAAGGAAAACGTATTTCCAAAATGGGAACAAGAGAAGGTGCTGAGAAGCAGTGGTTATTTGCACATCTCTGAATTCCGGGGTCCCCATGCTAGCATATGAATTACAGAGCATTTCTCAAATAGACTTTTTTTTTTTACATACTGTCTTACATTTGAAAGGAAAAAATGTAGAGAAAGACAAGGGGCAATAATAACATGTCTATTCTGTGTCCCCCCCAAGTCTCCCGAAAAAAATTGTACCTCACTTGTGTGGTTAGGCCTAATGCCCGCAACCGGAAATGCAACAGGGACGCATCACATTTTTACATTAAAATCTGACGTGTTTTTTGTAAAGTGCCTAGCTATGGATTTTGGCCTGTAGCTCAACCGACACCTAGGGAAACCTAGCAAACCTGTGCAGTTTTGAAAACTAGACACCTAGGGGAATCCAGGATGGGGGTGACTTGTGGGGCTCTCACCAGGGGCCAGATGTAGCATTATTGCAAATTGCGACTTGCAATTTGCGAGTCGGAGCGACTCGCAAATTGCAAGTCGCAATTTGCAATGCAGAACGGTGTCTCAGACACCGTCTGCGAGTCGCTATGGGGTCGCAAAAACCCACCTCATTAATATTAATGAGGTGGGTCGCAAATTGCGGCCCCATAGCGACTATAGGCACTCGCAAACATGGAGGCCTGCTGTAGTCAGCAGACCTCCATGTTCGTGACTGCTTTTAAATAAAGCAGTTTTTTTTTTTAAGTGTAGCCCGTTTTCCTTAAAGGAAAACGAGCTGCACTTTAAAAAAAAAAACGAAACCTTTAGTTTCGGTATTTTTTCAGGGCAGGTAGTGGTCCCTTGGACCACTACCTGCCCTGAAAAAATAGTTTTGGGTCCATTCACAAAGGGGAAGGGGTCCCATGGGGACCCCTTCCCGTTTGCGAGTGGGTTACCATCCACTTCTAGTGGATGGTAACTGCGACTCCATTTGCGACCGCATATGCGGTCGCAAATGGAATTGCATTCCACTGCGAATCGCAAATAGGAAGGGAACACCCCTTCCTATTTGCAATTCGGAAATGCATTTTGCGAGTCGGTCCCGACTCGCAAAATGCTTTTCTGCATGGGAAACACGCATTGCCGTTTGCGAGCCGCAAAGTGTTTCCTGCATCTGGCCCTAGGTTCTGTTACCCGGAATGCTTTGCAAACCTCAAAATTTGGCCAAAAACACTTTTTCCTCCCATTTTGAGGATGGAAAGTTCTTGAATCGGAGAGAAGCCACAAACTTTCTTCCTCTCAGCCTTCCCCCAAGTCTCCCAATAAAAATTATACCTGACTTGTGTTGGTAGGCCTAGTGCCCGCAACAAGAAATGCCCCAAAACGCAACATGGACACATCACATTTTTACACTGAAAACTGACTTGATTTTTGGAAAGTGTCTAGCAGTGGATTTTGATCTCTAGCTAAGCCGGCACCTAGGAAAACCTAGCAAACCTGGAAATTTCTGAAAACTAGACACCTAGGGGAACCCAGGATAGGGTAACCTGTGGTGCTCTCACCAGGTTCTGTTACCCAGAATCCTTAGCAAACCTCAATTTGGCCAAAAAAACACTTTTTCCTCACATTTCGTGGCTGCAAAGTTCTGGAATCTGAGGGAAGCCACAAACTTCCTTCTACCAAGCATTCCCCAAGGTCTCCAGATAAAAATGGTACCTCACTTGTGTGGGTAGGCCTACTGGCCGCGACAGGAAATGCCCCCAAAACACTACATGGACACATCAAAATTATCAATTACAAAACAACCGGTTTTGCAAGGGGGAGGGGGTGCACCTGCATTTTTGGTCCTGGGCTCAGCAGCCATCTAGGGAAACCTACCAAACCCAGACATTTTTGAAAGCTAGACACCTGAGGGAGTCCAGGAAGGTGTGACTTGCGTGGATCCCCCAGTGTTTTCTTACCCAGAATCCTCAGCATACCTCAAATGTAGCTAAAAATACACGTTTTCCCCACATTTCTATGTGGGATCACAGCACCAGCACAAATTTCCTACCATCCAACTTTCCCCTCAGTCTCCAGATAAAAATGATACCTCACTTGTGTAAGTGGGCCAAGTGCCTGTGACAGGGAAGAGCCAAAAACATGTCAAAATTGAAGGGGAACCAAAGCGGGTCCAAAAAGGCTGTTTGAAGAAAAAAACAAAAAAACATTTTTATGCTGACAAGTGGGTCAGAATTGTGATCGGTATAGATGCGACAATGCTGGGTGGTAGGGATTTTGTGGATTCCTGCAGATTTCGGAAAGTTCCATCACAAAAATGTGGGGAAAATGTGTAATTTCAAGCAAAGTTGGAGGTTTGCAGGGCATTGTGGGTAAGAAAATGGTGTGGGTTGCATGTGAAGCACACCACCCTGGTCTGACCCAGATGTTTAGTTTTCAGATGTGTCTAGATTTCGTAGATTTTTCTAGATGGCAGCGTCCCAAAGTCCAAAAAGTGCAGCCCTCACCATTCTAAGTGGGACTATTTTGAGAGTTAGCCAAGATTTCGTGGCTCAAATGTAAAACCAAAACTCAAAATAATCACATGTCCTCTTGCTTGCTATTGGGATAAGATATTTTAGTGGGCGGGAGGAGAGCTGAAACACTGTTACCCCCTTCAGTTGGGCTGGGGGCATAACCATGCCCATACTAGTTGGTAGCCACCACCCGACTATTATTATTATTATTATTATTTTTTTTCATTCCTTGGCATCTAGTAGGCTTTCTGCTCCCCCGGGGAGTGGATCAGGGGTAATTGCCCAATCTGCCCACCAGTGGGCAGAACAACTTTTTCCCCATTTATATGGGGTGAGGTTATGGCCATACCTCCACCCCTTCTTTTTTATTTGTAATTCTTCCCTGCTGTCTAGTGGGCTTTCTGCCCCCTTTGGGGGCAGATGGGCCTTACAAAAATAGGCCGATCTGCCCCCAAGGGGGACAGAAATGGCGAACCGTGATGTGCCCCATGGAGAGTGACCTTTGCCCAAGGGGCTCCCCCCCCACCCCCCCAAAAAAAAAAACACACACACCCTTCTTCCCCCCTCCCCCCCCCAAAAAAAATCCCTGGTGCCTAAGTAGTTTCTGCCCCTCTTATGGGCAGATAGGCCTAATAGAAATAGGCTGATCTGCCCCCAAGGGGGGCAGAAATGGCCTATAATAAATCTGCCCCCCAGGGGAGCAACCCTTGCCTAAGGGGTCGTCCCCACCGGTTAAAAAAAAAATCCTGGTGCCTAGAGGTTTCTGGCCCCCTTGGGGGTAGATGGCCCTAATTAACATAGGCCGATCTGCCCTCAAGGTTGGTAGAAATGGCCTAATAAAAAAAATAAAAAAGTCCCCCTTGAGGAGCGGCCCTTGCCCGAGGGGCCGCTACCCTCAAGTGTTTACTAAATGTAAACACTAATCCTTGGTGTCTAGTGGCATTCCTCCTGCACGATCGCTATGTGATCGTGCAACAGGAATGCTCAGAAAGACATGGAAAGGAAAAGCCTTTCCTTTCCTTTTCATGCCTCCTTGACCTCCTCTGCCCCCGTACCGAGGAGAAACTAATCTGTTCCTCCTCGGATCGTGCTGGAAGCCAATGCGATGGAGGCGACCTCTGATGAGGACAGAGTGCGATTGCGCACTGACATCATTAGACATCACGGGGGTGGGATTGAGGGTAAGATTTTGGGGTTGGAAGGGGAAATGATTCCACTTTCAACCCTGCCCAGCAAAGGGGGGTTGGAGGTCCACGACGGGAGCGCTAACACTTCCCCCGTTGGCCAGGTGCAGGACGTAACGGTTACGTCATTCGCACCCGACCGGTGCAGCCAAGGACGTAACGGTTACGTTCTCGGCACCCAAGGGGTTAAACCAAATTCAGAACTTGTTTAGTTAGTAGAGTAAATAAATTCTCATGGTAACTGATGCTTCTTAGTAGGAAAGAAAGTGTATCCCTTCATCCTTCCATAAAATCAACTCCTATGGTGAACATCTTAGTGCTAATTGTGGACACTGCAAAAATACAGAAGGCTGCCTGTTGCCTGTTGTCGAGTCTAGAGCTCACTCCAAAATTCTCTGCCTCACCGACAGATGTCTAAAAAGTCTTATCTGACTTAAACTTCCGAATTAGGTTACCACACAAACCATTCCATCACTTGTATTAGCATTGATAATCTTTTTGTTGTTGTCAAGGCCTTAGGTAGGTGCAGTGTGCTTGTTTTCCGTTGTTCCACAACCACCTCTAGACATGTTCAGTGCCCAACCACCTCCAGTTTAATGCAACAGCAGACTAATATTTTATTCTTGCCCCTCAAACCTATGGATCCTGTTCAGTCAGTGAGAAGAAACCTCCCCAAATGTCCGTCTTGAATGCTGTGTAAAAACCGGGTTGATGTATGTATCCTGCCTGATGCCATGGGAAGCACAGAGCAGCAAGAGTACTTAATAATATGCTTGCTTACTATGTTGTTTTTTGATACCTGGGAAGATAAGTGATTGCTTTCTTCTCACTGCCTCTGATGATTACTACTGCCTGACATTGCCATATGGTGTACTAAGCAGCAACAAAACCCTCTAGTTGGATGTTTATACCATTCTAAGCATTGTATGAAACATCTCCAGGAAAGATGTGAGCACGGAAAACACATTACACCATTATAACTATGGTTCATGGTTTAAAACAAGTAGTGGCACAAGAGATCCTGACTTCTTACTTATAGAATGGGGCCCATGGCGTGTCTGTGCATGTTACTTAGCAGCTCCTTGGTGTTCTTAATTGTTTTGTCTTCATAGTGAACACGTTACAGGGTCAAACTTGTATCAGATGCCTAGTGGCTGTGTATTTTCATAATAATATACCCTATATGTTCAATGAGAGAAGCTCAGTCTATAGCTGGTTTGCAAACACTAGCAGCCACAAGGTATCAAGTGCAGGTTTATCTCCTAGTGAGCTCACTGTAGAGGAACAGGCAGTCTTCTTGTTTCTCTCTCAGTGGGTCTTTTTACTTCCTTCACTAAGGAAAGGCATGTAGAGTGTTTCTAAACGTGTGGAAGAAATGCAGATTGTGGTGTGCAGATTGTTGTTCAAGATGTGCAGTGCTTTTCTGTGGGTGTCGGTTTAGATACTGCATTATTTGGCAATCGGCATTACACTGTCATCAAAAATACTCTTAAGTAGTGATTGCACCTCAGGGTAGTTATGGTGGGACTGAAAACACTGCTAATATCAGTGCTACACCGTAGCAAACTGTTTTGAACATCGGTTCCCCCAATACTTTATCAACGTTCATAACACTGGAGATGCCTCTCTGCTCCGAAGCCTTAAAAACTAAGTTTAGCAGCGCATAAACCGACTGCAGGTTGTTATGACCCAGGAGGACACCTCTGTTTTATTATACAAGAAGGTAACATATTTAAAACATACTGACGCTAACATCTTGCAGTCACACAGACTAGTAAGAGTTCTAAACATCAGTAAGTTAATTAGGAACCTTTGCGTATTTGTTCAGAACTTACAAATGTTGCATAAGTGAAATAATGTTGAACAATATGCTATTTGTCTTGAAAAGAATACTCCTGGATCACAAAAACCTTAGGTTTGAATGTTTTGAGCGCTAATATGTAGATCATAGAGGCATTCTGCTATGCTCCAGGCACAAAGCTTTATAACAGTCCAACTTTAACATTATCTTGTGCAGCGCTGCATCCCAAATCAGCTGCACATGAGATATCATGTTTACAACATCCCCAATGTCATGGCAATTTTGAACCATGGATACTTAAAGCTAAAATCCCTGGTTCAAGAGGGGACTGTGGAAGTGGGATGAGGCGAGTGCAACATAACAATAGTTAACAAGTTAACAAGACCTCAAACATAAGTCAAAATAATGCAACACTTCCTGACAACCCTCCATGTCTCCAGGCCATATGTGGGAGCAAACATCAAGGAGGACATTTGTTTTGTTTTTTAAAGTCATCACCGTACACAGCCTCTTTATTCTTCCATGTCACCAGATCTACTTAGTTTGAGGCTTTGGAGGGCCGAGCGAAACCACAAAGACATGCATACCTCTAGAGGGATAAAATATTTTTCGATAGTCTTGGTTTTGTGCTATACCAGTGATACTGAAGTGCTGGATTGTGACTCAGCTCTTTAAGGTCTCTTTTTCCTCACCTCTGTGCTACCACCCTATGGGGATCATTGTAGGAGTTTCTCACATCTCAGTTTTGTTGGGGATTCAGGAGAAAATACTTCTCAGGCTCTGCCAGTGTTCTGTAGATCTTGTGGGCAGGAAGGTAGGTTGGATGGCACTTCCACTGCATATGCAGCTGTCACCTTTATTGCCTTTGGTGGGGAAGGAGATTACTAAATCTAGGACTTGCTTGGCGCTAGCGCTGGTACCAAGGCACTGCGACTGTTCATCATGTGGGATGCCTACTTCGCCACACAACTCACTTTTTGCCAGATAGCTACCTAGCTCTGGTGTCTTCAAACATACCAAAGAAGGTGTCCTCTCTGGAGGACATGAGAATGCAATTTCTCAATTGACCCTGCCATCTTCTTGTAGTCTCATAGAGCTAGGCAACAGTGATGGTGTAACTATCAGTTTTAAGGCACTGGATTATGCATTACTGTAGACAAATTCTTCTTCCCAGGGTGGGTACCTTCAGTAAGAAATGTTAAAAAGCATTGACAGAATGTGCATGTTTAATATGTTATGCCTAAGCATCATTTTATAAGGCCCAACAGGGACGATGAAGTAGAAAGGCCCTAGGAAAAAAAGTGATGGTTGGAATGCTTGAACTGAGACATAAGTGGATCAGAACTGGTCCTGCTCCAGTAAGAGCAGTCCAGTCCAAAGTGTCAGTCCAGGTCTCCTCTAGATGTAGATAGGACAGTTATCAACCCCAACATGTTTTAGCTTTTTTGCACCTCATCAGTATTGAGTCCAGTAGCAAAGCAAGCAAGATACCATGTCTCAAGTACCTTCATGGGTAAGCAAAGACTCTGTTTTACAAATAAAAATATTGCACTCTAACAGTAAATCTAAGGATAATTTTAAAATTGTTTCAGAACTTACTAAGCTAAATAGGCTGTCCTTGTAGGTTACCTCTTCCTTCACTGGAACTCTGTAATGTGTTGAACACATAATTTATTGAAAAACATAAAAAGAATAAAGGATAGTATTCATCAAGGCACTAAAAGGTATTCACATGCTCGGAGGACAAGAACTCAGTCATTTTATCTGTCTTCTCAGCCATTAGTGAAGCAGCTTAGCTTAGCTAATATCCGGACCTTTGTCCTCTAAGGTTCTTAGATCTGTTCTCCTGGACATATTGGGAAAAGGTTTTGCCCCTATTAAACACCTTATTTAGAGGAAGAGCACCAATGCCTTTTAAAGAAGCAGTGGTAATTCCCTTGCAGAAAAAACATTCTGAAGATCCTAAATTTGTGAAAAATGGTCGTGCAATTTTCTTGCTGCTTTTTCCTGTTAACATTTTAGAAGCTTACTTGGCGCAGCTTCTCTGTTCATGGCATGTCGGGTTTCAATTTTTAAACAGGTGTGTTTCACACAGCCCATTTCACTGAATCTGTAATACTGTCAGTAGAGGATGATTTGCAAAAATAGTGGGATGAAGGCCTGACTTCTGCTTTGGTTCTGTTAGATCTTTCAGTGCGACACGGTCAACTCCAATTTTCCTGTGGTCCGTGTAGAGGCTGCTCGGCTTTGAAGTTCAGCTCTTGACTGGCTGAAATTGTTTTTGGAAAACCAAACCCAGTCATTTTTCCTAGTCCTATTTAGGGAACTTGCAGTCTGTTTAATTGCGGTGTTTCATAGGGCTTCTCACTATCACCACATTTGTTTTGAATTGCAAAATATATAATTATGCAGATTACTCAGTTACTCTTTATCGGGGCTCTCCTATCCCTCTGTAATCATAGCTACTTATGTTCATTTAAAATCCTCATAAGCTACTTATATAAGTGTTGTGTTAATCAACACATCCTACAAGGTTATATTAGTGGCCACTCGATGCAAGGTTAGTGGCAGTGACTACTTTAGTGCATCAGGCAGGATTGACAGTAGTAATGTAAAAAAAGGCTTTGTCTGTGTGGAATTATTCTTCAACGGTAATATAAGCCTGCTACAGCACAGTGCCCAGGACAAAAGTAATAATTTTAATAGTAAGTATTACCACATGATTTTATCACTCAAAAATCGGCTTCCAAAATATTTTGGAACTTAAGCCATTTTCAGCGCTGGGACACTTTTAGCTGATTCACTTCAGCATTGGGACACTTATGCTGGAAGTAACTGTGCGCTTTATAAATAACTTGAATAATATTTTTTCTTCAAACTTAAGCTTACGGGTTCTAAAAATACACACATCGGTCTTGAGTAGACACTTTTGTCATGCTTCTATTCAGTGAAGCAAATGGTTCCAATTTAATAGGCTGGGATGCACACAGGAAAGCTACTCATTGGAGAAGCCTGCTTTAGACTATATGGTACCCTGACCTCTCAGAGAAACTTTGATATGCTATGCGTTTCATCTGGAATTGAAGGAGTAGAAATTTTCTTAAACTTAATATTTTAAAAAATGAGATTCTTGTTCTGAATAATAAAACTGATATTTTGAATCATTCTCTCTTGCCTATTGAAATGAGGTATCCTTGTACCCCTAAAATGTCTGCAAAAAGTCTTGGAGACGTTGTTGATAATGAGCTCTTGCTGAAATCTTATATTGGATTAGTGATTTATTTTCCTGCTTCTTGAACCTCCGAGTATTAAATAAATCTGTATGTTTGGTACCCATGAGGCCTGAATCTTAGTGGTTATGATTTTAGTAACCTCCAGACATGATTATTGAAGCTTCTTATATTTTGGCCTTCCTACAAACCAACTACACAGATCACTAATTGTTCAAAATCAAGGAGCCAGACTTCTTTTTAAGCAACCTAGGAATAGCCACATTACTCTGGAATTTCCACATTACTCCACTGTTGAGATACCTTCACTGGCTCCTGTTTGAGCATAGGATCCTTTTCAAAACCTGTTGCATCACTTTTAAACCCTATCAAATGAGGGACCTCAATTCATAAAAATTAGAATCAAGCAATACACCCTCACTTTAAACTTTACTCTTCCTCCTTTAACCTATTGGCCATCCCTAAATTCAGTAAGAAAAGGATGGGTGGTGTTAGATGTTCTATACGAGCTCCTATGCTTTGGAATTCTCTGCCTTGATAATATGCCTGTCTACGCTTTATCTGAAGTTTAGGCAAGAACTTATGACGTGGCTAGCAGGCTATCAGCTCACATAACTTGGACACATACAACCTGTGTTTGTTCATCAGTGCCAAGAAACCTTATGGTCGGTATGTGCTCTACAAATGCAGATTAACAGAACATAAACACTTTCCACACCACAACCACTGCCTCTTGTCATATTCCCATTCGTGTTGTTGGCTCTACTGCAGGAAAGATTATATGTGGAGGAAGAGGGTGAGGGTGATAAAGAAGAGAATGATGAGCAAGAACACATTCAGCTTATTCCTGATAGACCAACCAACAGAGGAGGGCAATAAATGGGACTTATGGTCCTGAATAAAGGTGCTTTTAATGTGATTCCAAGTAACAGTTCCCTGCCAAATGATATGGTGAATTTCATACGCCTGTGGAGGGAGGTTCCACCAAATTTGACAGGCCTATTTCTACAGTCACAGGAAATGCTTTCCCTCTTAGAGCTAAAGGAAGAGGAGTGCAGATCGATCAAGGCTTTTTTTCTATCCTTAATTAATTCTAGGAGGCCTTGTGCAGTGCGGATCTAAGAATTCGACTATGCCTCACAATACACATCTAAGTAAGGATAGAAGAAAAATGAAATGCTTTGCAGGAACTTGTGGTGAAGTGACAAATGCTGCTCCAGTATTAGGACAATATTACTTATAGCTTTGAGATGACATAGCACCTTTCATAGACCTGTTAGAAGAAGAACAGCAAGCAAAAGCTAAAACATTCTAAAGAAGTTATAAAGATGTCCACTGAAATGATTGACCCTTCTGCAGGTCAGAACATCTGACAAGTTTTTTGATGGCAAGTCATTCTTTGCAGACATGTCGCTGATCCATATAAACTGTCCAGGTGGACACAGAGACAACAAAGTAATTTGTCATTGCTTCAGTGGAGATAGTCCTGCAATACTTCTAGAATACAATGCTATACTGGTAGAGGTCAGCTCACTACAGCACCTTTTAGTTCTCGCTTACAGGCAGCTTTAAGCTTCTGTTCTTGACCATTTGTTGACAAAACCAAAACAATTACAGCTCATAAAAATATCAAAGATAGATAACTACAACACACCCCACTTAGTCAACCTATGCTACTTTGACCTGTTTGTTTCCTTTTCTCCTGCAACACCATGTATTCCTACTTGTTCTCCAGGTCTGTCTCTGTGCTCACACTAGTATTACATTATTTATACATAGAGAGGGGCAGGTACATTTGACATCTTACTACCATCAAACCTACAACATCTGAGCACGAAACGTGGGCTTTGACTCTCCTGTTGCCTACCATTGATTGGCTTTGAATTGTGTATCCTTTAACTACTTACAATCTGGGAACAACTTTTTTCTATATTGTTAAGCACTCCATGAGAGTGCATCTATTTTGATGCTCCCTCTTGTGTGCTGCTTTCACATTTGGCCGTGCTCCCATCATACTCTGTGTTTTGCTCCCCTTCCTAGCTCATCTCTTGCTTCCCCTGACTCATTCTGGCTTTTTGTTGTTTTTAATACTCATCTCCCCATTCCTCTCAAATCTCACTCATGGCACCAAGCTCCCCTCATGCTCTTCCTCCAGCTTCGAGTTCCGTACCTGCACCTCTGTATCTCCCCATCATTTGTTTTTCTCTAATTTCTCTTTTTCTTGGAAGTAGTTATGCTGTGTTATGGTTGATGCTGGCCTTGCCATAGTGAATTTTTTTTTACTTGCAGCTACACTGCTGTACACCATGGCTAAAAAACATTGTCAAAGCCAATACATCTTCATAGGTGAGTGCTTGTTTTTGCCTTTGAGGACCTGTGGAGAAGTAACCAGAGAAGAAGAATAGAGAATTGGAGATTAATCCTTTAAGTTTGCATACAAGTCATTATTTTGACAGCAAAACTAATACATTGCTTTGCATTTTACATCTGTAGCAGCACCAAAGAGAGAAAACAGAAAGGTTGACTTGATGGGCAATGTGTCCAGAACCTTTTGTTCTTTGTTACCTGGAGAAAAATAGAGTATTTCCAAGAGATTCTCTATGCGTATATGGGAACTTTAGGTCTGGACCACCCAGACCATTAAACCTGTAAACGAGACAGCTGTTTTCTTGGCACACAACTGTCTGTTAGGAGTTCATTGTGGCAAAATATCACACCTGTCTTTTATGGGCTTCTTTCTCTTTAATAATAATTCAAGTAAATGGATGCAAAGAATGAAAACCAATATTGATACTTTGAAATTTTTAGAACCAGAGAAAAGGAAGCTCCTGGTGTCCAATTGAAGGGTTACAGAAGAGCTGCCTTGTCATACACTGCCTTGGAATTGTTCATAACTGCCATGATAAGCAGCAAAAACACTTAGAGGAAGTGGGTACCCACACTTTCCCCCGCTGCAAAAAGCACCTTGCCCTCCAAAATGACCCCATCACATTGCCACCAGCATGCATATAAAAGGGTGCTTTTCCAGTCCTCTCACAGCGTGACAGAAAATCATGATACAAATTATGTAGAATGGATACAAGAACAGGTTTTTCCTGTTTTCCATACAACATATTGTTAGGGTCTTGAAATTTTCTCCTGGACCAATAATTAGAGGAGAAAAAATTCTTTCCACAGAAAGTGATCATGAGTTCAAAAATCCTGAAGGAAGAAACATACTCCCTTTGTAGACCAAAAGAAAGACTTTAAATTGATAAAAATGCTGGCCAAGCTGAGTTTTTATTAAAGAAAGTGGAGTTAAATTGTTAGTTTACTGAGTGCCTACTCTCATGTTCTTTTCTGCATAAGAGATCTCTTTTCCTATTGGTAGGATTTAGGTGCACTGTATATGGCAGTGGGGCTTTATCGTGCAGCACATTCACAAATATTGTCGTGGGTCCAGTAAGGCTCAACCCTGGGTAGCTGTGGCCGTGACCAATAAGGCTTAGCAAAGGAACTATGTGTAAAGCATTTAACAGCACCAAACAACGAAATAAGAAAGCAACTACACAAGAAAGAAAGAAGACACTCATTTAAAAAAACTGTTTATATTTTTACGAATTTTTAGAGGAATAGATGAACAAACTCCTTCAGGGGTTTCGGAGCTACAGATTTTATAACTTTTAAATGCAAATAGCCAACAAGCATTGGTCAACAAAAACTTTGAAAACGTTTGAAAAGTTTTTGAAATAGTCTACTCCAGCCTTGGTTGGCTGACCAATTTCAGCAGGACCAAGGTCTAGGGAGCCAAAGAGGACTCTTTAGATAGTTACCTGGCCACCAGAGCACTTTTGAAGCAAGATCTGATGTTTACAGGACAACTGACATTCACATCAGTGGAGTGGTCCTGATGCTGAGGGATGTAGGCAAAGGATGCTCAAAGGATGGCTCCAGTTGTGGTACAGTTGTCGGGAGTATCTTTGTGAGTGCTCCTCTGTCCATAGGTGAAGTGAGGTGAACTTGGCCACACAGATTGGGGTCCCTGGAAGTCCTCTACTTTGCAGTAGCTGGCCAGCCAATGCTGGACTACTGGTCAGTCTGCACCGTGGTCGGGGTGAAATACTTAGGTGGGGGCTGGCGTCCCTTGGGTGCAACCAATCTGGACTTGGGTAGCACTCCTGGGTCAGGCAGACTCAGGTGCAACTTTTAGGCTGTCTCAGGTTTATCCTCTTGGTTGCCCGGCGATTGGTAGCGGCAAACCTTCTGCAGTGGCTATCAACTTATCAGTTTGGGCTACTTCAGCTCTTGTGTCCCTGGAGCTGGTTCCCAGAGATCAGGCAACTGATCCTTGGAGTCACTGCTGTAGGCTCAGAATCAACCTTCCTCCAGCCAGGAGCTGCAGGCACAGTCCAAACTTTGCTAGCCCGTTTTCAAAACAGTCTGGTCATTACATGACTGTTTCTTATTTATTTCTTTAAAAAAAAAACTTAAAATAGTAATAAAATGCTATGGTCTCATGAGAGGTAGTGTTCACTGTGCACATGGGCAAATTCATCAGTGTGGCTATTTATTGAGGTAATGGTGCTCTGGAACCGCCGTCATGGACAGACACCCATTGATAATTCAGGCACTTTAAACCACCGCAAAATGACACTTTGGAAGTGACGCTGTTAAAATGTTGAAAATATGTCTTCAATCAATCCGGATTTATAAAGCGCTGCAAATCATTCGTGAGTCTCAAGGCGCTGTCTTAATTGACAAAATACAGCTCCCTGCCATAGCGCTGCATAGGCCTTCCTTAGGGGAGACTTGTATGGATTGTTAAGGGTTAGGGTGGCTTTGCCATTGGAGTTAATGGCAAAGTCGAATTGGCAGTGAAAACAGTGCCCTTCCAGTGCGAAGTGGCAGGCTGGAAGCCATTTTGTTCTTTGTCACACACAAGGTGGCACAAGCAGTACTGCACTCCTGATTGAACACACTACCTTACATGCCCAGGGTACCATATACCAGGGACTTAAAAGTAATCAATCCTTGCCAATTGGGTGTATCCGTTCTGACATGCAGTCTGTATTTGGGCAGAACACTGGCACTGAGGTCTGGTTAGCAGGCCTCACTGCACCCCACGAGTCCAAAAACCAGGAGCATCAATAAGGATGAACATGCAAACAGAGGCATTTCCTTACACCTATATTTAAGATCATAAATTGTCACTTTCAGTTCAGAGACCTCCCTTTCAGGCAAATGTAGACTACCAGTGCTTTCTCAAAATGCATGGTGGTTTAGCAACTTCTCTCTGGCACAAAGGTGTTCATCTACCACTCAATTTGTGACTGGTGTATCGACAAGTGTGCCATGCTTGGAATAGTACAATACTTAGAACGCTTTGAGCTGTTCTGATAGATACTTCTAACCACATATTCTTCACCTTTTGAATATTCTGAGGCTTCAGGCTGGACCTGGAAGATCCATGCTAACGCTGCTACAGAACGGATGGGAAAAGCAGCATTAGCTTGACGTATATGTGTGCCAACATCAGTTCCTTTCTTTGTGCACCCCCAGCTGCAGTTCCAGAGCTAGCCATTGTCTCTTGTGAGGCTGCTTTCTACAAAAAATCAGTGTGCAAAGGAAATGTAAACCCCTAAAATAACAATGTTCAAAAGTTGTAGGGACTGTCATAAGCAAATGTCTCTGACAGATCTCCATTAGATATGTCTTTAGTGGTTGGGGCCAGAATATGACTCTAAAGCTGTAGCAACTGTGTCTTAATGAACCCAAAGGCTATTTGGTATGATAAGGCAAATCTGTGTTTCACCAGGTATCGGAAGATGCCATGCTGTGACCTGTTGAAGTTGAAGGGTAGGCCCCAAAGTTGAAGGGTAGGCCCTGTTCCTGCTCCTGAAGTCATTCCTGTGGCAGTTTATCATTGTGTTAATTAAATAAAGCACAAGACTCCAAGTGGTTCTCTACCATATCCCACCACTCGCAAACTCATCAGAAGACTTGAGGGCATAAACAAGCCTTTTGATCTTACTCCCGAATTCAACCTCCTTTGGAGCTGATTCCAACTCTCACCCCGATTCCAACCCATATTTCCAGGTCCCTTGGCGACGCTCCAGGAAACCCTAAAGTTCCATTAAGCTTTGCTGCGTCCCTCCAGCACCTCTGGGCCCCAAGAAGCCTTGAGGCTCTCCACCTGGAATTCCGCTGGTGTGTCTGCCCTCGGCACCAGCTGAAACTTCTGAACCCGTTAAAGGCTATTTGCCATCTTTTGTGAAGATGCTGGTCTTGGTTGCACGACCCATTCCAGACCTTGGAGCATCGACTCCATGCAGGCGTAATTGACTGCTGACGCAGAAGAGCAACCAATGGGGCTCTCGACTCCAATTAGACTAAGTCTGTGGCCTGATCCCACTGGGCGGCAGCCTTCCGGTAACCCATCAGACTCAATTGCTTTGCCTTGCCTCAGGGAAGGGCTTAGATCCCCCATCATATTTTTGGCGCAGGGTGCGGTAGCAACCATTATGATGAACGGGTTGAATTTCCTCAACCCTATATTTATGACATTTAGTATGATGAGCTGTAAAATGCCAGTAGCCTCAATACTTCTGCAGACACTGAACTTGTCTCCAATGATCAGGATGTGCAAGAATTGCTAGCTTCGTAAAATTGATGCAGAGAATGGCTGAGGTTCTTGACCTGAAGTTGCCTGCAATAAAGTTAGAAATCTATGTCTGAGCCAAACTGTTACTGAGCCCCTATTACTTTTCTATGATACCTTCACAGACTCCCTTGTTGGGACATGAGCAAACCCATGTTCCAGGCCCCTGGTGAACATGAAGATTGCATGGTGCCACTGCCTTCCCCTGGGCAATCCTGCTTTCATAATGCAACACCTGTCTGAACAGCTTGGTGGTGCAGGCATCTATGAACAAGGTCAATTGTACAGCGGTATTTTTATAAATAAGCAGTACCAAAAGTATATTAACAGGTCATAGAAAATCAGTTGACATTGTTGACCAAATTACTACTGTATAATAGACCCAAACTTCAGCCAATCAGAGGCTGGACCCATGACCACTTCACCCAGGCAGAACCACTCCTCAGATTTCTAACTGCACGTCGTGTGTGAGGGAGTCTCACTGATCTCTGCTCAGTTGCTACAGTTTGTGAACTTTTAACCTCTAACTGTTTCAGGACCTGTCTGAATCATCTTCAAGGTACTGTACCTTTCAGATTTGGTCATGTCTGAGATATCCACAAAGAGGCTTTCCAGGACATGTAGATAAAAGCAAGACTTTTTTTCTTTTTTTCAGAGGACCCTCATAAGGAGTGTCTACTGCCTCCATCCAAACCGTGGACCAAAAAACTGCAAATATAGCAGAACGTTCTCTGCAAAAACTTTAAAGGACAGAAAAGCCAGGCTGCTATTATGTCCACAGAAGAAAAAATCCAGATCTCAGTCTGGATCTGAGGAGGAGGAAGGCCCCAGTAGCTCTTCTCAGCATAAAAATGAGAGCTCAACCTTGTATTCAAAGGATTTAAAAAAAGCAAAAGACAGGAGATAAGGACCTTCCCCAAAATATCTGAACAAAACATCATCCTCTTCTGTGCTTGCTACACTTCAGAAAACATCCTCGTCAACGAAGATGAGACCGTCGACCGACCTGATAACGAGAAAGGCAACGTCGATGAAGATTTCGTCAACTAAGGTTTCTTTGGTGAGAACGATCACGTCGATGACGGTGACTACTATGACCACTTCTTCGTCGATGGCAGCTTTGTCGGCTACCACCACCTTGTCGTTGACAGCTGCGACATCCACACCATCGACAACTGCCACACTGTCGACGATTGTCCCGTCGGCTACTCCCTCGTCGACGGCACCACACTGTTGACAACGGTGTTCAAGTCACCATCGACGAGACCTGCAGCAAAGAATATTGCATCGTCAACGGGACTGTCAGAGAATAAAAATCACTCTTAAACCAGCTGCAACTTCTCCTAGCAAGATACCCACAACTACTCCTGCTCGTATTCTAGCCACTGACAAATAGGAGGGTGAAGGTATTTTTGGTCCGGCATATAGCCCATCGCAGCTGAGAGTAAAATGTCAGCACTTGGATGATGGGGACAAAAAGGTGCACAAGTACACTTCCCGTTACTTGGAGGGCGATTACTCGTTGACGCCTCGTGATCAGACCACCTCACACAGGTCTGACTCTTTTCAGGAGCGCTGTCCTTATGAGGAGCAGGAGGATGAGGAGAGCAGCAACGGGTGCAAAAGGATACCATTGCATTCCTATCTCACTTGTATCGCATTTGAGACATATGCTCAGTGATTATTATAAACACTTTCCGGACTTTCATGCACCAATTCCTCTCATTCTGGGGAATACTGCCACACCTGTTGGGAGAATTTTAATTGCAATCCCTGTACGAGAGAAGTCTAGGGAACATAGAGTGGAAACACCTGTAATCACTATAAGAGATGACTACATTTATAGTGACCAGGATGATCAGCCTGAAGGAGAGCTGCTTACTGACCCAGCTACATCTGGGAATGGGTAGGATTACATTGCACCTTCATCTCATTCACCAACTCCTTCCCCAGCTCGATCCCCGCCGGAGGATATTGGGGGTGTCCATGAGATTACGGAACGGGCATCCAAGAGATTTGATTTGCCTCTTCCAACTAAGCAAGCTGAGTGCTTTCTTATATGACTTTAAAGATTCATCAAGAAAATTGTTTCATTCCATTCCAGTCGTAGACCATGTTTGGGACGAAGGTTTTAAAGTTAGTGAGAAATCCGACTTCTGTAGCTGCTGTGGTCCCGAGGATGGACAAGAAGTATAAAGCACCAGCTACCTCACTGACCTGCCTAATTGAACATCCTGGAGCAGATTCAGTAGGGATGCAGGCTGGTCAGAGATGTTCAAGGAATCCATCTGCCGCTTGTCCAACACCACCAGACAAGGAGGGACATAGATTGGATAATGTAGGTAAACGTTTTGCTGCAATGTCAACTACATCCATCAGAGCTTCGATGCCGGAAGACAAAAGGAAGGAGGCCATTGAGATCCTGCAAAAAGGTGCCAAGACATCCTCTGAAATAATGGACTTGTCTTTGCTGGCCTTTAGGCAAATGGCCGACGCAGTAGTTCTGCGCAGCCAGGGATGGGTCAAGGCCACATAATTTCAGCCAGAGGTCCAAGCTACGATAGTGGACATGGCCTTTGATGGGGGAAAATGTGTTTGAGAAACATGTGAACGGTGCCCTTCAGGAAATCAAGGCAGACACGGCACATTAATTAGGTATGCTTCACCAATGATGTTTTTCATCCTTTTGTTGGGCAAGAGCAAGAGGTCAATATTCCCAGAGATCCTCATTCCAGTCTTACGGATACCGGCTTTCTGAACAGCATGGCTATTGGCAATAATGTGCCAGACAGCAGTAGCAGTTTAGAGATTCTAGGACTGCATCTTCTAAACCGACATCTTAAAAAAACAAAAAAACAATGGGAGGTAGAGGTCAAGACTCTGCAAGAAGTCAGTGACCACTCTGCGGCACAAGTCACCTCGCACCACCACAGTCATTATCTAAATCCTCGCCTATCAGCCGCTCTCACTTATTGGGAGAGTATCTCCAGCTACAAATGGGTATTGGATATTATGCATGTGGGTCACACATTGGAATTTCAGCCAAATCCTTCTGATTCGCCTCGCAAAAGGGCAAATCAGCGTCATGCTCTTCTAAAGGAGGAAATATTGGAACTCCCATGAAAAGAGCTATATAAGAACTCCCTTATGCTCAGCTAGGCAGGCGGTTTTATTGAAACTTCTTTTTAATGAAGAAAAAGTCTGGGAAATGGTGGCAGGTTCTGGATCTCAGGCAACTGAACAGACATATAAAGGAGCAATCCTTTCACATGCTCACTTTGCAGGAGATCCTTCCCATGATAAACAAAGGCGATTTCATGATGTCTGTAGATTTCCAAGACACATCTTTCCATATACCCATACACAGAAGCCATCGTCTATTCTTAAAGTTCGAGGTGGCGGGGTGTCACTATCAATTCAAAATTCTCCTTTTTGGGCTAAGGTCATCCCAAAGAGTATTCACGAAGTGTATGGCGCGACAAGCGGCTTTCCTCAGAAGACCAGGTCAGCAGGTATTCCCTTACCTGAATGACTGTTTGATCAAAACTCCAACATTCCGTGCTGCAAGTGACTACCTTGGCTTGGAAGCAGCTTTCCAAGTCTCTGGGGCTTCAGCTAAATATAGAGAAGTCATCTCTCATTCCAGCTGAGTCACTGACTTTTCTAGGGGCTATAATAGACTCTGTGATAGCCAAGGCTTTTCCAAACAAAGAAAAGATAGTCAAGATCGTAAGTCGGTCATCTTCTCTGCTGAAGAGAAGGTCCATTTCAGTGAGGATGGACAAGTCAATGTTGGGGATGCTATCCTATTGCATCCCATTGATTTCAAAGTATCATTTAAGGATGAGACCTTTACAAGAACAACTAGATGCCCAGTGGGTTCAGAGCCACAGTTCGTTTGAAGATATCATCAACATCATGCCTACCATGATAAGGGCCCTATCATGTTGGAGGAAAGAAAGCAACATATCTCCATGTCTCTCCTTCGAAGCAACACAGCCCAGCTTCATAATGACAACGGATGCTTCAGTAGAAGGTTAGCAAGCATATCTTTAAGATCTGCAACTTTCTGAGAAATGGTCTTCAAAGGAGGCTGAAATACACTTCAATCTCTTGGAGCTAAGATGTCTTCCTGGGCCTCCAATCATTTCTTTCCAGAATCCGAGGCTCCCCTGTCCTGGTCAGAACAGACAACACCACCCTGATGTTTTACCTGGCGAAGCAAGGTGGTGCAAGATCGCAGACCCTTTTGTCTCAGGCCTAACAGATTTGGGAATGGCTCCTGAAGCACAACATATCACTGAAGGTAGAGCATGTTCCAGGCATAGACCATTTACAGGCAGACTATCTCAGCCGAGCAGTTACTCAATGCCACGAGTTTGAAAGGGATCAAGAGCTGCTTCTCCAAGTTTTCATAAAATGGGGAACACCAGCTGTAGACCTCTTTGCGACTCAGCAGGAAATGCCAGAGATTTGCAAGCAGATTCCCACAGAAGGGATCTCTGGGGAAACAAACTCCAGATCTGATGGTCAGGGATGTTCGCTTGTGCGTTTCCACCCTTCCCTCTCATTCCCATGGTGCTTCGCAAGATAAGGAAGGAGCCATGTCACCTCATACTAATAGCCCCGGCTTGGCCTAGACAATACTGGTACACGGAGCTCCTATTGCTGTAGATATCCCCACCCGTTCGATCACAACCAAGGAGCAATCTAATATCAATGAGCGACGGTCAGATACTACATACTCAAGTACAGTCTCTCAGTTTATCGGCATGGCATCACATGAGTATGAGTTTGGATCTTTACGGATGTCAGAGGAATGCAGGTCTACACTGGGGCAAGCAAGAGATTTTTCGACAAATGCATCCTACGTGGCAAAGTGGAAGAGATTTTGTCACTGGAATGAGATTCACCCTTTTTATTCTTCTACAGAGCAAATATTGCAGTATCTTCTGCACTTAGCTAAGTCAGGCTTGGTACACTCTTCAGTAAATGCGCATTTGACAACAATCTCCAGATTCCGCAGAAAACCTGGTGAAGTCTCTCTATGGTCCTGCAGACTAATCAAAGAATTCATGAAAGGCCTTTTCAGAGTCTACCCACCGATGAAACCACTGACTGCACCCTGGCAATTGAACATGGTTTTATCCCAGTTAATGAGGCCTCCCTTTGAACGCATTGATAAGGCGAACATGAAGTATGTTCATGGAAAAGTGCACTTCTTGTGGCCCGTAGATCAGGCAGGAGGGTTAGGGAAATTCAGGCTTTCTCCATCTCCGAGCCTTTCCTGCAATTCAGAAATGATAAAGCGATTTTGAGAAAAATCCGAAATTCACCCCTAAGATTCCTTCCTCTTTCCACATAAACAAGCCAGTAATTTTGTCAACATATTTCAAATACCCTTCGTTGGAGGCAGAGAAGGCTCTCCAATCTCTGGATGTCAAGCGTTGTTTAAAAATTGACATCCACCATACAAAGCCTTTCAGAAAATCGGATCAACTGTTCACTGCATTTGCACCCCGCCCCCCAGAAAGGGGTATGCCCTTTCTAGTTTCGGCATTGCTAGATGGATATCGTCAGCTTATGCCTTTTGTCATGACAAAGCTGGAAAACCACTGTGAAGGAAGGTGACAGCACACTTCACTAGAAAGATGGCGACATCAACTGCATTATTCGTGGGAGTATTGGTTCCAAACATTTGCAGAGGAACGACATGGTCTAACATGCATACTTTCACCAGGCATTACTGCTTAGCATCAGCATGGAAAGCTGATGCAAACGTAGGTCAGGCAGTCTTACACCATCTCTTTAACTAAGACACCCGTTTCTATTTTCCCTAATTTAACTATTGCTTTGATTACAGTTACTTACATATGTTTTCATTTCTTATAGTTGCATGCAAACTTGGTTATTTATTGCAATGCTTTGAAGTTTATTTTTCAAGCATGTTCTCGTTCTTGTAGTATTGCCGAAACACTCTGAGTTATTTACTGCTAGCTATTCTGATTCAAGCAGGTGAATCTATGAAAGATTGAATACTGGATAAAAAACTAGTTAGTTACCTGTACCCTTTGGTTCTCCAGAATTGAAATCTTTCATAGACTAACATGCAACCCACCCACCTCCCCGTGTTTAGACATACCATTTGTGTATGTATGTGTGTGTGTGTGTGAGTGTGTGAGTGTGTGAGTGTGTGTGTGTGTGTGTGTGTGTGTGTGTGTGTATATATATATATATATATATATTTCTATAGCCACACTTGTGTGAAGGAATCTGAGGAAGAGTAATTCTGCTGGGGTGAAGTGTTCATGGGTCCAGCCTATGATTGGCTGAAGTTGGGGTCTTTTAAAACAATGTGAATTGGTCAACAATGTCAGTTGATTTTTACGGCCTGTTAATGTACTTTTGGAACTTCTTATTTATTAAAAAAAAAAAAAAAAATACAGTGGGGCTCCCACCATGATGACAGTTAGATTAAATCACCTCTCCTATCTCGCCTCCTGGATAGAGTCCTAGTACCTTGAAACCTTTGAGAAGCTCATGTTCGCCTCAGCCGGCCTGGCCTTATGATCTGTCCACACCTGCAGCCTACTGTTATACTTAGGCCCTTTGGGATTACATTGCTCTTGTCCGGTCTGCTGCACTAGATGACTTGCGCCCCACCCTTACACAAGCCATTCTGGATGACTGCGATGTCGCAAAATTCACAGTATGTTGTGGGTTAGATACCACTGAATTCCTTGGCCTGGCAATTGGCAATGATGTGACCCTTTGGAGACACACCTGGATGAGTTCTGAAAGTTTCTCCAGGGATGTCCAATCTTCTCTAAAGGGCATGCCTTTTGATAGTCCTTACCTCTTTGGCGAGGAGGCAGGCTCTGCTTGAGTACTTTATAGGCAGAATGGCTATAGCATTCTCCTTAGGCTGCCTGGTGTGGTACCTCAAATCCACGAGCAGTTCTGCCCCATCCATGACTGTTTTAGTTCTGCCAGCAGTTACCCATGCAACCAGCTCAGCATGCTGTGCAGCCTTTTCGTGGCTAAGGTTACAGTACCCACCAACAGTGGGAACAGGAGGGGCAATGTGCAACCCATTTTCCCACCTCTCCAGCAGCTGCAGCCACAAAATAAAACATAAATAGAATAAAAAGCTGTCAGGAGCACTAGAGGCTTTGGGTGCAAACCCTAATGTAAATTAGTCCTCCTTTAGTCTAGGAGGTGTGGGTGAAATCTGTACTTATATAATGGTGTGTAGTGTCTGCACAGGACACCAACTTTAGTTACTCTTCCACTGCTGCATAACGCACTCCTGAGTTGTAACTGTATGGCAGTAGGCCTTGCTTACTATAATCCTACACATCACACTGCCTCCAGGGATGGTGCCCTTGCCATTTCTAGGTGAACCCCGTGCAGCACACACATCCTCGTTGTTTTTTACAGCACTCCCAGGTGTTGTGACATTATTGCTTCTGGATTGACAGTAAATCATTAAATTTCCTGCTTTACCTTTTTTAACCATTGTTAAGTTTGATGGTCTGAACTTAAGATTGATGACGACTCCTAAAATTGCACTTCTTTTTCTGTTCCCACTGTGATCGTACAGCTCTGTTCTGACAATGCGAAACTCCTCATTCATATGTGGAGGAACAGTCGCTGCACTGTTTTTAAAGCATGACTTTGAACCTCACTTAACACTTCCTTTATATGTCAAACCACATCCAACACCCTGTCAACAATACACTCAAGTGGCTGCCAGGAACTTGATGGCAAAATCGAGGTGCTTTGCACAATTAGACTTGTGAAACAATTAATGAATGTTATATAAGGGATAAAGTACCCCTGCAGTACAGTGTAAGAATATTGCAAGTCACAGAGGCGTTCCATACCCCTATTGAGAAATAAGGGCGAAGGCTGAGGTTCTTAATAACGTTATGGAACTCTGAGGTGACTTGCAATATCTTTATCATGTAAGCCGAAGGGTATTTTATCCCATATATTACATGGTCCCACAATCACCCTTCCCACACACCACTTAAAGCCTTGGTGTGTAGCTCTTTCATATGAAAGAGCAAGCATGTTTGCAAACATTAAAAAAAGACTCTACTGAAAAATTAAACACCTCAAAAAACGTTTAGATATTTGTTGCAAGCAGATATTAGAAACAGGTACATAGAAGTCTATAAAAAAATGCTGCAGTAGCTCAGAATGTATAGCAACATGCAGAAAGATTTGAGCTTTTAGAGAGTGCAGAAGAGAGAGTGCAGAAAATAAACATGTTCTCTGTGCTTTCCATTGTAAGTTGTTAAAATAGAGCAGAAGAAAGAAAAGAAACATTGTATTTTGGTTGCGTTAAACAGCTGCTCCGTGACCTGACCTGTCTTTCAACTCAGCAGCTGGGTCTGGCACCAGGCACTGTGACGTCAGAACTAGACTGTAATACATTATAATAGTCGACTTTTTTGTTATCTTTTCTTTGTAATCAGCAATTAGATGAGTCACAAGTCTCTGATTATAAATGAATTATTGACTGCTGTTCATACAGGAATTAGAGAATCCCCTGTATTATAGTATAATACCTAATTACAGTGTTGACATGAAGGTCGTAGGAGAGTTTCTTTTGAAGAAAAGACTGTCTTCTGTTAAAGCAAGCATTCATTGCAGACAATCATGGAAGTCTCCTCTTTGAGCGCTAAGAAATCATTTATTCATATTCCCTATTGTTAGACCTGTCAGCTCTTGGCATGGTTTCCCCTGTCTTTGTGCTTCCGACCTCCTGTTTTGTGATCCTGTGCTGCATTTAGTTTTTCTTGGCTTTCGGACTCTGTGCACTTTACCACTGCTGACCAGTGCTAAAGGTCAAGTGCTCTCTGTCTAAATTGTATTGCTGATTGGTTATCCATGATTGGAATGTTTTAATTTTGCTGCTAAGTCCCTAGTATAGTGTGCCCAGGACCTGTAAATCAATTTCCACTAGTGAGTCTGCAGCACTGATTGTGCCACCCACATGAGTAGCCCTGTGAACATGTCTCAGACCTGCCACTGCAGTGTCTGTGTGGGCAGTTTTAAAATGCCATTTCGACCTGACAAGTGCACCAACTTGCCAGGCCCAAACCTTACCTTTTCCTACATATGTCACCCCTGTGGTAGGCCCAAGGCAGCTCCACTGGGAGGGTGCAGTGTGTTTAACAGGTAGGACATGTACCAGTGTGTTTTACATGTCTTGATAGTGAAATACTGCTAAATTGAAAGGATACCTCTTCCATAGGGTAACATGGGGATTCCCTTGAGATATCTTTTAAGTGCAATTTCCCATAGGGAGCAGATAGGGATCTGGTGTTTGGGGTCTCCGAACACACAAGATAAAAATACATCTTTTGGTGAAGTTGGTTTTTGAATTGCAAGTTTGAAAATGGCACTGTTAGAAAGTGGGCATTTTCTTGCTTAACCATTCTGTGCCTTTGTCTGTCTGTGGAATACATGTCTGGGCCAGGATGACAGTTAGACAGTCACACAAAGGGAGCTGAGATGGGCCCTGCGTTTCCTGATGAGTCGTCCTGAGCTAGAGTGGTGGGAGGAGCTGATACCTGCACCTGAACAGGGCTGTGTCTTTCCTCACACAAAGCAGTCTCCAACCCCCTACCGTGTGTCTGGGGTCTTGTGTAGTACGAAGACTTCTCTTTGAAGTTTGCCTACTTCAAAGACCCTAGTAGGCATAAGTTCTGGACCTCTGACCCCACATAGTTAGAATCCTTCTAGACTGAGGACATTCTGCCAGGAAGAAGAGCTGGATGCTGTAGGAGGGACTTCCACTCTGCCTGTTGCTTTGTTGTGCTGGCCTGCTGCTTCTGCCCTATGTTTGAAAGGACTGGACTTTGGATTCTACATCCTGCTTTTCAAGGTTCTCCAAGGGCTTTTGTTGAGCTTGCCTCCTGTTAAGGAGTCTCAGGGACATCAAAGACTTCATCTGACAGCACCTGGACTCCTCTGCTGAGTACCCTGTCCTGTCAAGTGGTGCCAAATCCATTGTGGGCCCATGAAGGTTTTTGGTGCTTCAAGAAGAAAATCCATGCATCGACTCTGTCATTCTGAACTGACTCATCGCTGTAAGGATTCAACGCATCGCCGCTGCCTGCACCAGAGCATGGTCCCCGCTTGACACAACAACCAGTTTTTGACGCAGGCCCCAGCTTTCGGTCACAGCGCATCAGAAGAACCACCTCTGCCTGAGTTTAGAGCACTGCATCACTGAAGTCTGTGACTCACTGCCCGGGCTCAGATGCAGCGCCTGCTTCCTCGCTGTGAGATGAGCGCATCGTGGCTTGGCTTTCGATTCATCGTCCCTGGGCACCATTTTCTTCATCAACACCGAACTAAGGAACAGACGCTTCGTGCCGCAAGCTACGCATTTCCTCCCCTACAACAGTAAGGAACTGAAACATCACCTCCCCTGCAACAGTAAGGAACTGATGCATCTCTGGCTCTTTCGACGCATCACCTCCTCTGTGGCCCCCATCATCTTTGTTTTTGACTCATCTCAGGTACTTTGCCTCAGTCAAGCGCTTCATTGATTTAAATGAACCACAATTACCTTTGCTCTTTTAACCGTGATATCTTTTCTTGTGTATGTTGGATTTTTGTTATTTTGTCTTCTTTTACTCAGATATGTATGTGGCTATTTTTCTAAGCTGGTGAGGAGTACTTTTGTGGTGTTTTCACTGTTACTGTGTGTACAAATACTTTACACATTGCTTCTGAGCTAAGCCTGACTGCTTGAGCAAAGCTACCAAGGGAGTGAGCCCGGGGTTAACTTATCTGTGTGACTCACTTACCCTGACTAGAGTGAAGGTCCCTACTTGGACAGGGTGCAAACCACTGCCAACTAGAGGCTTAATTTCTAACACCAGTCACATTGCTTATGCAACCCATACCACAATGCCGGGAGGACCAGTGGTGTAAAAAATCAGAAAACTGAATTCAGTGACTGATGTCTCTCTTACCACTGTACTGATTGTGTCCAAGGATTAATACGCTTCAGGGTTTCTTGTTCTAGAAAAGTACTCCTTGCTAGAAAATTGTAACAGATACAGTTGTAGAAGGTTGGACAGCCAACAGAGGCAACTCATCACTTCATATAAAATGGTCAGTATTGAGCAGAAACAGTACATCAACATGGCGGAGTTGAGGGCATTCATCTGTCACTTCAGTCTCACCTGCCCATTCCCTGCAGTTTCCTCCAGCTCCATGTTGTTAAAGTTGAGTGATTCTACCATAATGTTTTATAAGATCAGTCCAGGGAAATGAGACCCAGATTTTTGTCTAGCGAAGTACAGGCAAGTGCCTCAGTAGGCATTTGGTGCTGTGAAGGATCCTCCAAGGTAGAAAACTGGAAAGCAGTGTAGCCCATCAGGCACTTCACATATTGATTTTTATTGTTGTTTTATTTGTGTATATTTTTTTTGCTGTTGAGACCAATAGACAAAATGAAGCATTGATGTATCCTGACCCTCACTGATGCTACCATTTCTACTATAGATTAGTAAAAGCCATTTGTTTCTTCTAGTTCCCAAATTATGAAATTGATTGCAAACCTCAGGCTTTGCACCCCAAGGATGATTCTTGCTGTTTAATGCTGTACTTATCAGTGGTCATATTCAGACCTGATCCACCTATCCCTCAAGTGAGCTATGGAGAAATCTTCCTTGTAGGCCATATTTTCTTTTAATGATGTCAGGTGAGATGCTTCATCTTAGTCCCCTATTGTTGTGCTTCACCACTTTGCTTCAGAGCACTTTTAGTACAGCCGCTGGAAACTTCCAGATGACTGCAAGAACTTTCTTAAATATCAAAGTGTTCTTCTGTAAGATCATCCTATGCCTACAAGTAGAAGAAAGACTATTTCTGGTGACTGGAGAAGTGAGTGTCCTAGGTAGCATGCACAAAAGAAGCTATGCTGCTATATCCACTTTACTATGTTGAATCCCTCCATCAATTTTCATATTAAACTACATCTGTTTACCCTTACTACATACCGAAAAATGTCCATCTCAGCCAGTTTTTCACAAATCCCAAGATGAAAGACTTTTTACATTCCCAAAGTCTTTTTTTTTTCATTGATTTCTTTAAATGTAAGGTGTTTTTTTTAAAAAAATGTACCGCTTTTGATATTGTACTGTCAATTTGTTGCACAGCTTTTCACATTATTTTTCTCAATTATTTGTGTGGCATCTGACTTGAATTGGACAGTGTTTTTGTTTGAATTGGAGACTGAGAACCATTTATTGATTCTTCTTGTGTTGAAATCCAAAGTGCTGTCTAATTCTGAGGGAGATGCTTTTTCATACTGGTGCTTCTTTCCCAATTGTATTTGTCTTCTTCTAACATATTAGTCTAGTTGTGTCATTTAATCATTCCCTAAAGAGCAAATGAACATTGGGGATTAGATTTTTGTAATTCTCCTATCACATATTTACTTTTAATCTTTTGACTACCATTAATATACTGTACTATCTTTTGTACTGAGCAACTTAATTGTGGAATAACTGCAGTGAAACATACGTTTCATCACTTGGAAAGCACTTAACACTTTATCTGTTCAGTAGTCTGTAAAATGCTGTCTTGCCATTGCTATAGGTAGTTTGATCGGAGGCTCAAAAATGTCAGTGATGCTTTACCTTGTCTGAAGACCTCCATACAAGGCTACTTTAATACTTTTATAATCACATTTCTTAACACTTGTGGGTAATACAGGGTGGTGTCCTCAATCAGAGTGGCACATGATGATTTCTAATAGGTGGTTTCTGATCAAAATTCCAAAACATTTTAAATACCAATATTAAAACCTTACATAATGCAGCAACAATTTAGACTGAAGTTGAGAAGTAGGAATTTATATTTGGAGGGGGAAAACTATTCCAACAAATCAAAAAATGTTATGGATGTTTTTCTATTCCTTTAGTCATCCACTTTTCTTCTGCAATATTTGTACACTTATACATCATAAAACTGTTATTTTAAATTACATCATCAGTCCATTCCATCTCTGAAATGAAATCTGTATGTTAAATATATCTGCTATACATTTATATTTAATGGGGGAGGGGACTGCTTTACTTTCAATGATAGAATCACAAATGGCGTCATGATAGCCTTTTTCACTGTATAATGTATGTCATTCTTGTCAAATTGCAGGGTGAGAATGGGACCAATGCAATTTCTTCTGAAGGAAATAGGTTTTTGCAAGAAATCAAAGATCTGGATGAAGAAGTAGCAACTTTTTGTCACGAAGTTAGCAAGTAAGCCACTTCTTTGTTTTTAAAACCTTTAAAGATCTGAGATTTTCTCCTCTAAGATTATTCAAGGCATTATTTTTTTTAAATTATCTGATGGACTTCTAGATGCAGATTTCTTACCTGTGAATTCTCCCCAGACATCAGACTTAGGGGGTCATTATGACCCTGGCTGTCACCAGACCGTCAGAGTCACGGTGGAGGTCAGACCTCTGCGGTCGTGGCGATCCGAATGCCACATTATGACCGTGGCGGAGCCATCATTGTCCAACTGCCGACACCACCAGGCTGCCGCCAGACAGCAGCCTAGCAGTCCCGGCAGTTGTAATCCGCCAGGGCAGCACTGCAATAATCGCTGCCCTGAGATTACGAGTCCCCATCCGCCAGCCTGTAAATGGCAGTTACTTAAGGGTCTTACTTATTTGTTCAATCCCTCTCCATTCAGTCCCAGTGGGATCTTAATTTGGTTTTGACTTTCTTGATGTATGCTCCTTTTGAGCCTGTCCACAATTGTCACGTCAGGCTTCTCACATTGAAAACAGCCCTCCTTGTGGCAATTACATCTGCCTGCAGAGTGAGCAAGCTGCAGGCCTTATCTACACCGCCCTACCGCTCTGTATATCCTGACAAAGTGGTGCTTCGCCCAAGAGCCTCTTTTCTGCCAAAGGTGATCACACCTTTTCATGTAAGCCAATCTATCACCCTGCCTACTTTTACCCCTCCACATCCTTCCAAGGAAAAGGAAAGACTTCACTGCCTGGACCCAAAAAGAGCATTAGTGTTTTACCTTGATCATATCTGTTAGTTCCAGGTGACCGACCAACTGTTCCTGGGGTATGCGGGTCCTAAGAAAGGTCAGGCAGTGCAGAAACAAACCATCTCTTGTTGGGCCATGCTCTGCATCAACACTGGTGAAGATGCAACCTCCTCAAGGTTTGCATGCTTATACCACCAGAACTAAAGCTGTAACCATTGCGTTAGCACTCAGCCTTCCAGTCCTGGACATCTGCCAGGCAGCAGCGTGGGCATCTCTGCACACATTTACCAAACATTACTGTCTGGACAGTCTGGACCTTAGGGATGTTCACTTTGCCCGTTTGGTCCTGCAGGACATTCTTGTTCGAAATTGTTTAGCAGACTCTACTCCGGCGATGATATTGATTGGGTATCTATTCATAGGTAAGCAATCTGCAACTAGAAGTTGCTGTCAGATCGACAGATTACTTACCTTCAATAACGTCTTATCTGGTAGAGACTATATATCTAGTTGCAGATTACTTACCAACCCAACCATCCTCCCCGCTCTGTGAACGGATTTCTAGGTACAGGGACTTCTCTTTCAGAGCCTTAGTTTTGACACATCAGGGGTCAATATTCATCATGGCTCCGAGCTTCTGGCTGGAAAGTAATGAAAAGAAACTGACGTTGGCATACCAGGGTAGTGCCTATATAGGAAATGCAACTTAATTTACGGCACACATGAAGTCGACGACAGACGTGGAGCCGATCGATGCCACCTACCCGTGCGCAGGGGTACAGCTCAATACAAATCACAAAAACAAAATAACAAACATGTTGACCCACATCTGGTCATCCTATAATCAGCTTATCCACATTAACAGACCATGAGGAAATGGTGAGCCTCCCAGAACATGACACCCTGTGATAAATCTTCATCCACACATTTCCATGGCCCCCATATTTTGGTAAATCTTTTCATGCAACCCCTTGCCTTGTACATCTTGCCTTATGCACCAATCCTTGTTGACTTCTTGTGTTTCCATGGTCAGAGCACACTCTCTCTCTCTCCCATCACTGTATAATGTCACACCTAGCCACCATTAGTGCCACATTAGAGAAGAGAAGTGAGTATCTGTCTAAAGTTTGTTCCCCACACATTCCCAATTTGACCACTTGAGGGGTAGGCCTGAGTGCGTGAAACATTCTGCACTGAGCCGTTGTCCAATAGTTCTGAACCCCTTTGCATACCCACACAGTGTGCAGAAGCATCCCCCTCTAATTACAGCCTCCTGGGCAGTTATCAATGGCAATTCTGAGTAGAGTCGGGTCCTGGTGTAATACGCTGTGTGAAAGTTTCAATTGCACCAAACTAAAACTTGCCCGAACTGCAACCTCGCTAGAATATCTGCAGGCTGTGCTGGAGTCACTGCTTTCCAGTGTCCCCTTCACTGCACTCTCTGTGCCATCAATGCAGGCAGACTGTTAGCAAGCAGTGTGGTTTATATTAGGGATAAGAGACCTCAAAGACTATGGGCCTGATTTAGATCTCGGCGGAGGGGTTACTCAGTTGCAACAGTGATGGATAGCCCATCCGCTGAAATCTAATTAACATAGAAAACAATTGCGATGTTGCGACAGAGTAACTCCTCTGCCAAGACCAGGATCTATGTTTTCTACTGGATTTTCAACCACTATGTCCTAAGCCCGGCTGATACAGCCCCTTAAAATGTGCTTAATTTGTACATACCACAAATATTGTCTCCTTCTGTGCTCATATTGTGTCTGGTGGTCTGTGAAGAGCAACATCCCACTTTTGCTTCATACATCCCCCAGCTTGGATATACCCAACAAATCTCATTTCATGTACCCCTCAACACCATGTAGGGCTGTGAGGGCAGCGGCATACCTCAACAGTATCCCTGTTGTTTGTTTGTCCTGCCATTCAAACTTCTTGACTACCCTTTTCTGTGTCCTAACCATCATCGCATTTGGGACTGGCAGATCAGCCAATTTTCACCACCATACAGCTGTCTGACGTAACTTCCCAGGTCCATAGCCCTCCTATTCACCATTATTGATGGCTTCTTCAGATCTGCGAATGACCAGCTGTTGACCGCTAACAATGGGATTACCCAGTAGTATAGAAGAAGGTCCGACAAAGCTGTGCCCAACTCAAAAGGTTTTATGGTTAAAGTCAGCAGCGCTATCTGTGGCATCCATCCCCCCGCCACCCCCCCAAAACCCCATCCCAAAGTACCAGTTTGATTTCGACGTCCACTAGTCTAAAAAGCACTCAAGGACCTCAGAAGGGAGATTTGCTGGACATAGAGGAACTTGGGCAAATATACAATTTTTTTAAAGAGCCACCCTATTCAGCAATGTTAATGGAACCCTCCACCAGTGACCAACATCTTGTCTGCACTCTTTCACCAGTCTGCCTAGATTCTGCTCATAAAACAACTTCTATTGTCTGGTTATGATTGTCCCAGTATACAGGATAGTCCCATCACTCAATGTGCTGGCATCTTAAAAATGGATAGGAAATAGACTTTCCCCAATAAATGTATGCCTGAATAGTGCCCAAAGAACTCCGGTGTACCCTGTCCCACTGTACATCACTCCACTCTACTCTAATCCACTGCATGCCACTCTAGTGTACCACACTCCACTGTACACAGCTCCACTCTGTCAGTCTACTCCAGGCTATTCCACTGTATGTAACTCCACTCTACGCTGCTCTACTCCACTGTATGACACTCCAGTGTATGCTGTTCCACTCTGCAACTCTATAAAACTGAAATTTACAAGACTACTATATCCTATGACACTGGACTGCACTGTATGCCCCTACAGAGCACTGTACAGCACTCTACTACACTCTATAGTATATTGTGACGGTCGGTTCAACTCTGTGCCACTCAACGACACTGCACTCCATTCCACAGCACTTGACTCTACAGCACTACATTTAATGAGACATCAATGTATGACATTCAGCTATGCTGTATGACCGGCCACTCCACTGTACAGCACACCACTCCACTTTACAACACACAACTCCACTATATAACACTTTACTCGCCTATACGCAACACCACTACACTCTACTTCACTCCAGAACAGTAGACTGACATGAAACTGTACAACTCTGTCCTTTATTATACAATTCTGCACTTAACAACACTTAATTAAAAAACCCAAAGGTTAAAGTTAAGTTATAGTTAGGCAAACATTATTTAATTGTTCTATACAAACCCAACTTAAACTATGCTGACCGGCGAAATTATAAAGTTATAACTTAAATTTCTAATTTACGTACCACTATTTAGAGCTGTGATATATGGTAAATTGAAGTTGGTACATAAATTATAATGATCATTTCTAACAAGTGGTGCTTAACTTAGAAATTTAAGTTAGTTATAACTTAATAATTTGTCTATTTTGAATAGTTTTTGGTTTGTATAAAAAGAATAAATACAATTTTCCTGACTGTAAATTAGGTTTAACCTTTTGGATTTTTTTATTAAATGAATACATATATATCAGTCTATATCTATCTGTATCTATATTTGTATCTATATATTCAGTGAAAAAAAACAAAGGTTACAGGGAGTTACAGTTATGAAATACAATTAAAGAAAACTTTAGAAATTCACTGAAAAAACAAAGGTTACAGGGACGTTATAGTTAGGCTCATATTTTACTAGCACAAAACTATAGAAATTCACAATATAGTTACCTGACCTAACTATAACTTGCGCCCTTGCGATGCAGTGACCTCCCATATTACATCACTCATGTCGTGGTCCGAAACATCACTGATGACAACACTGATATAATATGTGAGCTCATAAGAAGTGCATTATGAGAGCGCAATTTATATTTAGCTCTGGTAACTATGACTTTCTATATTATAGAAACTTAGTGATAACTGTTGCTGTGCGATTTTTGCACATTTTTGAACATTTTCACCAACACACGACTTCGCAACCACTAGGGTAGGTTTTGAGGGTCACAAAAAGCAGTACGTATAAAGGATGATAACATATTTTAGTTACAGTATAAGTCATTTATTGCTAAGGTGGTTTTACCCTGTGAGAAAGCCTTCTGCTGGGATTTTATGAATCATGTTTGAGGGAAAACAGTTTTATCATGATTTTCCCATTGAGGATAAGAAAGGTGCTCCCAAAGCTAAAATGAGAGCATATGTTCTTGAAATTGATAGTATCTTCCTCAGCCACATTAGAGAAATCTGACATTCTCAGTAAAATATGTACTTTAAGTTGATTCCCTTGTGTTCTACTGCAACCTCCCAAAGTGTTCTAAAGAACAACTAGAGCACTAACAGTCTTACATATGTCAAATGTGTGGCATACCTGAAGCCATCTTGATTGAATCAAACTGGTAAAACTTAAAACATTTAGGGGGTCATTCTGACCCTGGCGGTCGGTGACCGCCAGGGTCACCGACCATGGGAGCACCGCCAACAGGCTGGCGGTGCTCCCTCGAGCATTCTGACCGCGGCGGTTCAGCCGCGGTCAGAAACGGAAAGTCGGCGGTCTCCCGCCGACTTTCCGCTGCTCGGGAGAATCCTCCATGGCGGCGGAGCGCGCTCCGCCGCCATGGGGATTCTGACACCCCCTACCGCCATCCTGTTCCTGGCGGGTCTCCTGCCAGGAACAGGATGGCGGTAGGGGGTGCCGCGGGGCCCCTGGGGGCCCCTGCAGTGCCCATGCCAATGGCATGGGCACTGCAGGGGCCCCCGTAAGAGGGCCCCGCAAAGTATTTCAGTGTCTGCAAAGCAGACACTGAAATACGCGACGGGTGCAACTGCACCCGTCACACCTTCCCACTACGCCGGCTCCATTCGGAGCCGGCGTCCTCGTGGGAAGGTAGATTTGCCCTGGGCTGGCGGGCGGCCTTTTGGCGGCCGCCCGCCAGCCCAGGGCAAATCTCAAAATACCCTCAGCGGTCTTGCGACCGCGGAGCGGTATTTTGTCGGGGGAAGACTGGCGGGCGGCCTCCGCCGCCCGTCAGTCTCAGAATCACCCCCTTAATGTAGAAAGGCGCAAAATGACAAGTTTCATTTTGTCATTGAAATTATGGTTAGGGCTGTAGAAAGAAAAGTTAGGGCACATTTTTACGCGAGTTCTCATATTTTCCTCTTCTATTTCATTAAAACATTCAGCTGTGTAGACTGAAACTTGCACATTCAACACCACCAGTAGACTGCCAGTTAACTCCCGGGTGATCAGCAGTTTATTAAATTGTTATAATGAGTAACTGGAGTGCTAACAATTTGAATTTATGCCAAAAGTGTGGCACATCTGACCGCCATCTGTATGAAATTGAAGTGCAAAACTCAAATCATTTTGTACTATGGATACTGCAGTAAATGAGGAGATTAGGGAGCTTCATAATAAATAAGTCTCCCACGATGGCCGTGAGAGAAAAAAGAGCCCAAATGTAGCACAAATATCACCCAAATGTAGCACAAATATAGCCCAATGACAGAAGCGTGCTAAACACTTAAGGCCTGATTTAGAGTTTGGCAGAGGAGGTTACTCTTTCACACATGTGACAGATATCCCATCTGCCTTATAACTATTCCATAATGTCCTATGGAAATCTTAATACTGCAGACAGAATATTCATCACTTTTATGACAGGGTAACCCTTACATAGCACAGACTTGACCCGAAGGTATTAGAGTGCTTTACATGAGCATCTGCTATTTTACATTCTTTTTGGCTTTTAGTATGGGGAGATTCAGTGATTTGCCCAGGATCACAGAATGTCGAGCTGCCGCTGAAACTTAAACATGGTTCCCCAGTTGCAAAGCCTGCAGCTCTGGCCGTAATGCCACATTCTCTCCCCTAAGAGTAACATATAATCAAGTGATTAACTCGATAAAAAAAATCAGGATAGAAAATAATTTAAAATTGCTTTGTTGCTATTCGAGAACTCAAAAAATATGTCCTCATTTTAACTTTTAAAGCAATAACTATCATTTCTATGGGAATAAGACCCTTTCATTTCTATAATTTCTAAAGGAAATGCTTCAGGTATTACAGTTTTGATTACATCAAGATGATGTTGGGTGTGCCATATATTGCTAACATTATATATATATATATATATATATATATATATTAGCAAGGCCCATAGGTCAGGGGCATGGACTTGGATAATTGAGGGCAGGGAGGAGGGTGCAAAGTCAACAAGTTGACCATGATGGGAAGGCAGGATGGGCAGTGGCAGCACAACGGACCATGTAGAGCAGGGGAAAGGGGTGAAGGGGCAACAAACCAACCATGCAGGACATGCAAGAGAGGTTGTGGCAATATAACAGACCATTGAGAGCAGAAGGAAGAGGCAGTGACAGTAGAGCCATACATAACCCAAGGACAGAATGAGGCAGGAGACACCTGATGTTTATAAGCCCAAAAGGGCTTTTATTTGATCTGTCTCCTGAATAAAATCTCCTCTTTTCAATGCAAGTCAATGCGAAAAATCTATTCCTCTGTTTTTCTTTTAAAAATGTCCCTATTATCAAGTTCACAATGTTGGCAAATATGGTACAGTGCTTCAACGCCTCGTCAGGGGTAGTAAGCACTATATAAACACATTTACATTTACAATTACATTGGATCACTGAGGACAGGATTAATGGGGTAGGGACATGGACTCAGAAAGCAGAGGGCAGTAGGAAGATGGGCAAGGGCACCAAACGGACCTTACAGGGCAGGTTTTAGGGGTTGCAGCAACATAATACACCATACAGGGCAAGTAGGGTGGCAGTGCAGCACAACAGACAATGGAATGCAATAGGGAGGGGGAAATGAAATGCACATGGACAATAGAGGGCAGAGGGTAAAGAGGCTAGGGCAGCAAGCTGACCATACTGGACAGAAAAGAGGGACAGTTGCAGCATAACGGACCATGAAGGGCAGCAGGGAAGGGGCAGGGGCATGACAGCAGACCTGCAAGGCATGAGAGAGGGGATAGGGTCCTGCACATGGAAAACTGAGGGCAGAGGGCAGAAAGCTGACAATGGAGGACAGGCAGGATGGGCAGTGGAAGCACAACCCACTATGGAGGGCAACAATGAGACTATAATGTCGTACACACAAACAACGGAGGGAAGGTGGAAAGGGGCCAGGGGCAGCAAGCTGACAACACAGGGCAGGTAGGAGGGGCTGTGGCAGCACGGAAGGCCATGCATGGCAAGCGGAAGGGTTAGTGGCAGCAGAACGGCCATTGTGGGGGAAAAGGAAATTGGCAGAGGCATCCACGAGGACCTTGGAGGTCAGAAGGGGAATGGGCAGGGAGCTGGACACAGACTAGAGAAGGCAGGGGAAGGGCCGTCAGAACAGACCAAGCGGGTAGACTGGAGGAGCAGTTGCAGCACAAAAGAATATGCAGGGCAGAAGGGAGTAACAGCAAAACGGACCATGGAGGACAGGAGGGAGGGAATAGGAGCATGGAACAATGACAGGCTAGGTGGAGGTGGCAGGGACAGGCAGCAGTCATCTGACCATGCTAGGTTGGGGGGAGGGGCAGTGGCAGCTCAACAGAACACTCAGAGTAGATATGAGGGAGAGTGGCAGGTCCATTGAACATGTTGGGGGGGGGACGAGGGGGCAGAGGTGAGCACACAGACATCGGTGGGCAGGGGGAAGGAGGGTAAGGGCAGCAAGTTAAACGCAGAGGCTAAGCAGGAGGGCAATAATGGGACATAGAATTGGGCAGTGGAGGACAGGAGGAGTGAGCCGGGACATCAAGCTAAATAGAGGGCAGTGGCAGCACATCACACTATACAGAGCAGGAGGTAGGGAACTGATGCATGGGCTCGGACAACAGAGGGAAGGGAGGAGGTAGATGCGGTAGGAAGGTAACTGTTGAGGGCAGGCAGGAAGGGCAGTAGCAGAATAACAGCCACACGTGGCTGTAATGAGGGAGCAAGCGCATAGACTTGGACAATGGATGGCAATGAGGAAGGGGGGCAAGAGCAGCAAGCTTGTATGGTGGCAACACCATGCCAGGCAGTGCATCCAGCTCTTTCCGGACCAAGAGCTACCTCTCTACCAAATTTGATGTAATTCCGTCCATTGGTTTGGAATATAGTAGTGTTAAAAATCCCTATGGGAAATTGAATGGGGGGGAAGCGTATTGGGACCCCTATTTTTCTCGGCCCCCACTTGATGAATCACCACAAAACTTTCAAGATATCAGTGGAAGCGAGTGGCAAACTAGGTCCTAACTATATCTACCTACTGGGCACCGTCAGTAAGTGTGTGTGTGTGTATATATACCCATGTGCAGTATGACCGAGAGGAGGAGTCACTCGATCCTGTGACTCCGAAAAGTCTTTGTCGGAGAAAAACTTGTAACACTCAGAGCCCATCACTAGATGGCGGAATAATGCATAGCATGTGAATCTGCAGCACTACATGCCACAAACAGATGTACACTGGGTAAGTGACATTTTCCATAGATATATATACATATATATATTTATATATATCTGTCTGTCATTGTATGCTCCACAATTCCCCATAGTTAATCTGATTCTGCTATAGTCCGTAGTCCGTTGCGTAATCACCTCAAGGTTAGCTGCGTGTAATACTTACACAGGCCACAAGTGTCTTATCCAAATGAAGTCCTGCCTGTTTTAGTAAGCACTCAGATATTCTCGGCTTGCCTTTGTTCCAAATTAAGTTTAACTGCCTCTGCAGTTGGTCCAACAAGATGATGTACACTGGATGTGCAGTTCCTGAAAAAGCTGAAAAATATAAATATACCCAGGCAGGATGTACATTTTTATAAAATAAAACTAGGCAGGATGTACATTTTTATAACATTTATTTTTCTTAGCCAGGAAATTCAAATGGTGGGCACCTCACCAAGTCTTTGACTCCACTATCAGATTAGCTTTGAAAATTCTCTGAGTAATTTTTTACTCCAAAGTACTTCATATATTCCTTTTTCTATTTAAATAGAAGAAAAGCTTTGAGTCTTTTTGTTGCACCCTTGTCCATTGACTGAGAAGGAATTTCCTTTTCTTCTGAGTTTATCTTGCATCCCATCACTGTTCCAAACCCTACCTGCTGATGGATCAAAACAGATAGGGAGTTTTCTGGCAACCAGAAAACTGCTTAACTGCTAACTGGGGCCTGGTTAGACCCTGCTAAACAGGCCCCAGCACCAGTGTACTTTCCCTAAAACTGTACCTTTGTTTCCACATTTGGCACAGCTCTCGCACACAGTTAGGTCCTTTGTAAAAGATACCCCTGGTACCAAGGGCCCTGTGGCCAGGGAAGGTCTGTAAGGGCTGCAGCATGTATTATGCCACCCTCAGGGGCCCCTCACTCAGTACATCCACACTGCTTTGCTCCCCTCAGAGTGCCATGCCCACAAACCACTGCCTGTGGCATAGGTAAGTCACCCCTCTAGCAGGCCTTATAGCCCTACGGCAAGGTGCACTATGCCACAGGTGAGGGCATAGCTGCATGAGCACTATGCCCCTACAGTGTCTAAGTCAATTCTTAGACATTGTAAGTGCAGGGTAGCCATACTGAGTATATGTTCTGGGATTTTGTCATTACGAACTCCACAGCACCATAATGGCTACACTGAATACTGGTAAGTTTGTTATCGAACTTCTCAGCACAGTAAACCCACACTGATGACCATGTTGGATTTATTGAGAAATGCACACAGAGGGCATCTTAGAGATTCCCTCTGTATGTTAGCCAACTGCTAGTTCAAGGCTCACCGGTCTGTGCCAGCCTGCCGCTTCCAAATGGGCTTCTGACTACATGTGGTGAGTGCCTTTGTGCACTCTGTGGTCAGAAACAAAGACTGTCCTGGGTGGAGGTGCTTCACACCTCCCCCTTGCAGGAACTGTAACACCTAGCGGTGAGCCTCAAAGGCTCAAGCCTCGTGTTACAATGCCCCTGGGCACTCCAGCTAGTGGAGATGCCCACCCCACGGACGAGCCCTACTTTTTGGCGGTAAGTCCAGAGGGATAATGAGAAAAACAAGGAGGAGTCACCCCCTCAGCCAGGTCTACCCCTGAGGTGACCAGAGCTGAAGTGACCCCCTCCTTGAGAAATCCTCCATCTTGCTTTGGTGGATTAGGACCAATAGGGATAGGGATGTGCTCCCCTCCCAAGAGGTAGTGAGCAGAAGGAGGGTGTAGCCACCCTCCGGGACAGTAGCCATTGGCTACTGCCCTCTAGCCCTAACACACCCCTAAATTTAGTATTTAGGGGCGACTCTGAACTCAGCTCTTCATATTCCTGACGACCTCACAAGAAGGACTGCTAAGCATAAAACCCTGCAGAGAAGAAAAGGAGACGACAACTGACTTGGCCCCAACCCTACCGGCCTGTCTCCTGCTTCAAAGACCCTGCAACCGAGAAGCGATATGTTCTGCAGGACCAGTGACTCCTGAAAAGCCTCCAGGGGAAAGCCTGCATCTCAGAGGACCTAGAACTCCCGTGGGCAGCGGCTCTGCCCAACAACAAGAAGACCACCTCCTGCTTTAAAGGTACTCCCACCTCACTCCAGAAGCGCGAGTCTCTCACACTCTGCACCCAATGCCCCTGGTCCGTGTCCAGAGAAACCAACTATGCAGAGAGGACCCCCAGGTGACTCAGACGACGTGTCCACCCTAGGCTGACCTCCCTGCACCCCCACGACCATGCCTGCAGAGGGAATCCCGAGGACCCCCCCGACCAAGACTGCCTGGGACGAAGATATCCGATACCTGGAAGCAGCACTGCACCCGTAGCCCCCAGGCCTGTGAGAAACCAACCACTGGTGCAGCAACGACCAGCAGGCCGCCCTCACCCTTGCCCAGTCTGTGGCTTGCCCGAGAGGCCCTCCTGTGCCCTGCATGCAGCGCCTAAGTGACCCCCGAGTCCCTCCATAGAGTTCTATTGAGTACCCGACGCCCTGTTGGCACACTGCACCCGGCTGCCCCGTGACACTGAGCGTGTGGTTTTTGTGCATACTTGTGGCCCCTCCAGTACTTCTCCAAACCCACCCTGGTCTGCCCTCCGAGAGCGCGTGTACTTACCTGCCAGCAGACTGGAACCGGAGTACACCCTAGCTCCATAGGCGCCTACATTATTTTGGCTCCTGTTTGACCTCTGCCACTGACCGGCCCTGTATTGCTGGTGCTGGGTGTTTGGGGTTACCGTGAACCCCCAGCAGTGGACTACCTATACCCCGGAGATTGAACCCGTAAGTGTGGTACTTACCTCTGAAACTGTACTGTACTGTACTTACTTCCCCCTGGAGCTGTTGAAAATTGCAGTGTCCACTTTTAAAATAGCTTTTTGCCATTTTAATGAAAACTGTGTACAATGTTGAATCTGTTCAAAGTCTCAACTATTACTATGCAAAGTACCTTTCATTTAATGTACTTACCTGCTAAATGAATCTTGCGATTCTGAAAATAAATTAACAATAGGATATTTTTCTATATAAAAACCTATTGACCTGGAGTTAAGTCATTGAGTGTGTGTTCTCATTTATTGCTTGTGTGTGTACTACAAATGCTTAACACTACCCTCTGATAAGCCTAACTGGTGTGACCACACTACAACAAATAGAGCATTAGTATTATCTATATTTGCCTCTGTCAAGCCTCTTGGGGAACCCCTGGACTCGGAGCACACTAGATCTCATTTTGATATAGTATATACAGAGACAGTTTCCTATAGAAAGTTTTAGAAATGTTGTGGCAAAGGGTGAATTCTAAAGCACTGTGGGTTAGTAATACTGGTCAAAACTAGTTTTAATTTTTCACTTTCCACAAGTCACTGGAAAAGCCAATTTTCTGTGGCAAATATGGGAAATATGAAATATGGGGAATTTTAGTCAGATCTATATAAATGCTGTGTTCGATTGGCATGTCAGTATTTAGATACACATATTCTGCATACTTCCGCAATCTAGTGTTGCGTTCGGAGTGTTGCAAGTTGTTTTTGTTAGAGAAGCATTTTCGAGTCATGGGATTGAATGGCTCCTCCTTCTTGGTGATACTGCACATGGGCATAGAGCCCTTTGTTAGATTGTTTTCTCTCTGCCGTCAGGTTCAGATGTGTATTCTTCGCTCCATCTTCGACTTGCTCCGGTCCGAGGCTTTCTTTCTGTCTATCCTTTACTCAACAGCATTATTATTTTGAGCACGTTTTCCATCTTGCGTTTGTAGCTTTCAGCTCATTGGGTCCAGTACCGATTGCTTGCCATTCAGGGCCAGCCCTACCTCCACGCAGCACCAAAAAAAAAAAATGCCAGACTTAGGGAATGGACACTGCTTCTGTCCTTGGTGCCACTCCAGATTCCCCCACACCGACCATCACCAAGTATGTAAATTGTGCCTCTCACCGGATCGCCAGGAAGCTACTTGCAGCACCTGCCGATCATCCAGATCGAAGAAGACCCTTTGGGACCGAAGAGCGCACTGGTCGGAGATGGTGCATAAATCCCCAGAGGACACTCTGGACATCTTCAGGGAAGAGCACGTGCAGTAGGAGCCTGAGCAGGAGGCGGCCATCTCCATTCAAGATTTGGGCCCTGCTGTAAGGAAATGCCTCCTTGGCATGGTTTCCCCCTGACTTTTTGCCTTTGCTGATGCCAAGTTATGATTTGAAAGTGTGCTAACCAGGCCCCAGCACCAGTGTTCTTTCCCTAACCTGTACCTTTGTTTCCACAATTGGCACACCCTGGCATTCAGGTAAGTCCCTTGTAACGGGTACCCCTGGTACCAAGGGCCCTGATGCCAGGGAAGGTCTCTAAGGGCTGCAGCATATCTTATGCCACCCTGGGGACCCCTCACTCAGCACAGACACACTGCTTGCCAGATTATGTGTGCTGGTGGGGATAAAATGACTAAGTCGACATGGCACTCCCCTCAGGGTGCCATGCCAACCTCACACTGCCTATGGCATAGATAAGTCACCCCTCTAGTAGGCCTTACAGCCCTAAGGCAGGGTGCACTATACCATAGGTGAGGGCATAAGTGCATGAGCACTATGCCCCTACAGTGTCTAAGCAAAACCTTAGATATTGTAAGTGCAGGGTAGCCATAAGAGTATATGGTCTGGGAGTCTGTCATGCACGAACTCCACAGCACCATAATGGCTACCCTGAAAACTGTGAAGTTTGGTATCAAACTTCACAGCACAATAAATTAACACTGATGCCAGTGTACATTTTATTGTAAAATACACCCCAGAAGGCATCTTAGAGATGCCCCCAGAAACCATACCCGACTTCTAGTGTGGGCTGACTAGTTTTAGCAGCCTGCCACACACCAGACATGTTGCTGGCCACATGGGGAGAGTGCCTTTGTCACTCTGTGGCTAGTAACAAAGCCTGTCCTGGGTGGAGGTGCTTCTCACCTCCCCCTGCAGGCACTGTAACACCTGGCGGTGAGCCTCAAAGGCTCACCCCCTTTGTTACAGCACCCCAGGGCACTCCAGCTAGTGGAGTTGCCCGCCCCCTCCGGCCACGGCCCCACTTTTGGCGGCAAGGCCGGACGAGATAATGAGAAAAACAAGGAGGAGTCACCGGCCAGTCAGGACAGCCCCTAAGGTGTCCTGAGCTGAGGTGACTCTGACTTTTAGAAATCCTCCATCTTGCAGATGGAGGATTCCCCAATAGGATTAGGGATGTGCCCCCTCCCCTCAGGGAGGAGGCACAAAGAGGGTGTAGCCACCCTCAGGGCTAGTAGCCATTGGCTACTAACCCCCAGACCTAACCACACCCCTAAATCGAGTATTTAAGGGCTCCCAGAACCTAGGTAACTAGATTCCTGCAACCTAAGACGAAGGACTGCTGAGCTGAAAACCCTGCAGAGAAGACAGAGACACCAACTGCTTTGGCCCCAGCTCTATCGGCCTGTCTCCCCACTTCAAGAAAACTGCAACAGCAACGCGTTGCACAGGGTCCAGCGACCTCTGAAGCCTCAGAGGACTACCCTGCATCTAAAAGGACCAAGAACTCCTGAAGACAGTGGCTCTGCTCCAAAGAAGAAACATCTTTGCAACAAAGAAGCAACTTTGAAAGACTACACGTTTCCCGCCGGAAGCGTGAGACTTGGCACTCTGCACCCGACTCCCCTGGCTCGACTTGTGGAGAAACAACACTACAGGGAGGACTCCCCGGCGACTGCGAGCCCGTGAGTAGCCAGAGTTAACCCCCCCTGAGCCCCCACAGCGACGCCTGCAGAGGGAATCCAGAGGCTCCCCCTGACCGCGACTGCCTGCTTCTAAGAACCCAACACCTGGTAAGGACACTGCACCCGCAGCCCCCAGGACCTGAAGGATCTGACCTCCAGTGTAGGAGCGACCCCAGGTGGCCCTCTCCCTTGCCCAGGTGGTGGCTAACCCGAGGAACCCCCCCTTGCCTGCCTGCATCGCTGAAGAGACCTCTAGGTCTCCCATTGAACTACATTGAAAACCCGACGCCTGTTTGCACACTGCACCTGGCCGCCCCGTGCCGCTGATGGTGTACTTTTTGAGCTAACTTGTGTCCCTCCCGGTGCCCTACAAAACCCCCCTGGTCTGCCCTCCGAAGACACGGGTACTTACCTGCTGGCAGACTGGAACCGGGGCACCCCCTTCTCCATTGAAGCCTATGTGTTTTGGGCACCACTTTGACCTCTGCACCTGACCGGCCTTGAGCTGCTGGTGTGGTACCTTTTGGGGTTGCCCTGAACCCCCAACGGTGGGTACCTTGGACCTAACTTTGAACCCTGTAGGTGGTTTACTTACCTGCAAAACTAACAAACACTTACCTCCCCCAGGAACTGTTGAAAATTGCACAGTGTCCAGTTTTAAAATAGCTTATTGCCATTTGTGTAAAAACTGTATATGCTATTTTGCTAATTCAAAGTTCCTAAGTGAAATACCTTTCATTTAAAGTATTGTTTGTAAATCTTGAACCTGTGGTTCTTAAAATAAGCTAAGAAAATATATTTTTCTATATAAAAACTATTGGCCTGGAGTTAAGTCTTTGAGTGTGTGTTCCTCATTTATTGCCTGTGTGTGCACAAAAAATGCTTAACACTACCCTCTGATAAGCCTACTGCTCGACCACACTACCACAAAATAAAGCATTATAATCATCTCTTTTTGCCACTATCTTACCTCTAAGGGGAACCCTTGGACTATGTGCATGCTATTTCTTACTTTGAAATAGTACATACAGAGCTAACTTCCTACACCTGCCTTCAGTCCGACATAGAAAGCCACAAGGTACTTTTGGCGCCGGGCGTGAGTATTGCAGCCCCTCCTGCCCCCACTAAGACTCATAAAAAAATAACCCTTAATGCAGTCACTGGATGCCACCAGGCCATGGTTGGTCTCTGAAGGACCTTTCGGCTGCCCCGCTCAACGGGTTGGCACCGAAGAAAATGAAGACTGCTGCCTCCTTTTTGGTATCAACCTCTTCCATTTGAGTATGAACACTAACCACCAAACATTTGGCACAGAGTGTATCAGCCTTGAGCCAAAGCAGCTCAGAATCATTTTCGGCATCATCAAAAAGGTCCACCTAATGAAATCATCAGCACCTAAAAGTCAAGACACTGTCCCTTCGGAGCAGTTGGATTATACAAGAGATCATGGACGCTAAACAGTGCCTGTTGTATATTCAAGAAGGGACAGGATGTATTGTGGCTACCCCCTCTGTTACTTTTAAGAGGAAGGTAACTTTCCAGGAGGCCCTGGACACCTCACTGCCTCCGAAAAAATAGACCTTTAAGGACAAGGCCACTGCAACCAAGCCTTTACCACCTCCTGATCCACCATATTCACTGCCAGCGCTTCCTGCTTCCCCTCCACCTTCTTCTTCGTCTCCTCCTCCTGCTCATTCTCCTGCCTCTACCACTGCAGGAGACCTCGCCACTCGGGGTTCACCTTTGTTTGGAGGGGGAAGATGTAGGGACACACATCCAGACACAGACCCTTCGGACTCTTACGATGCAGATCCTATTGTTAACATGGATCCAGATTTATATCCTTTGCGGCTCTTTCCTCCAGAGGATACCACTAGCTACCAACAGGTCATTACTAGGGCAGCCAATTATCACAATGTGCAGCTCCATTAAGACCTAGTAGAGCAGGATTTATAGTGTAATACCCTCACCACCACCCACAGAGACATTCATTTCCTCCCTATGCCCCCAGGTATGCTTCATCACGCAAACAACATCTTTAAGGAGCATGTGTGCTCTAGGATTATAACACCCAAGGTAGACAAGAAATACAAGCCTGTACTTTCCAACCCACTATTCAGCAGGTCTCCGGTCTCACCAGATTCTATAGTGGCTAGCACCGCCAGGAAGGGAGTTAGCAGCCAGGCTACTGGAGACCTTACTCCACCAGAAAAGGAGAGCAAGAGGCTTGATTTGGCAGGCAAAAAGTGGCTGCACAAGCAGCAAATCATTGGCGTATTGCCAATTCACAGACCTTATTCTCTAGGTACGACCGAGCTCAGTGGGATTAGATGGAGTAGCTCCTCCAGTATCTCCCAAATGAGCACCAAATACGTGGCCAGCTGATTGTGTCAGAGAGGCAAACATTGGCAAACAATGCTATCAGATTTGCATTAGATGCTGCTGATACAGCTGCACATGGGATAAACACCACCATCAAATTGAGGAGCCATGCATGGCTTAGATGTTCAGGCTTTAAACCAGAAGTTCAACAAGCGGTACTTCATTTGTCCTTTGACAAGGAGCATCTCTTTGGTTCTCAAGATGAATCCACACTTGAAAAATTAAAGAAAGATACGGACACCTCAAAGGCCATGGGAGCTCTTAAGTCCTACACGCACAGGATGTTTTTTTTCATCGCCCAACATACAGAGGAGGTTATAGACCCTCAACAACGTCTGAACCAAACAAGCCTCAACCTCTTACTCTTGCGATCCTTTAGAGGGACATACGGAGGCAACAATTTTAGAGGCAGGGGTAAGAGCACTACCTCCCTTGTCTCACTCTCCTCAGGCAAACATTGACTATGTACATCTTCCCAAACCACACACCTCACAGGTAAGGGCTGTCTTCAGTATTATTGCATGCAATGGGCAGACATAACATCAGACCAATAGGTCCCCCTAATAATCCAACATGGTTATTGTCTGGAGCTTACCTCCATTGTTCCTTGCACACGCTGGTTATCTCATGAACATCTCACCCTTCTAAAAGAAGTGCAGTCTCTACTCCTCAAAGAGCCTGTCCTATTCTAGTATCGGGGAAGAGGAGTATACTTCCTATACTTCTCATACCCAAAAAGGATGACTCACTCAGACCCCCACTGTATCTCAGACCCCTAAACCACTTTATTATCTCAGAAAACATTCAAATGATTACTCTTCAGGATGTTATTCCACACCCTTAACAGGGTGACATCGCAACAGCTCTAGATATGAAGGACACCTACTTCCTGATCACCATTCACCCAACACATTGCAAATATCTAAGACTTGAGGTTGCAGGAAAACATTATCATTCAGAGTTCTCCCTTTTGGAATCCCAGCAGCTCCCATGGTATTTACCAAGTGCCTAGCCACAGTCACAGCACATCCCAGAAGACAAAAAAATATATGTGTTCCCTTACCTAGACAACTGTCCAGTACACTACAGCAGTGTCAATCCCGAACTCAAACCACAGTAAACCTTCTTCACAAATGAGGGTCACTATCAACTTTTTCACATCCCACCTACAACCTTTTCAAATTCAACCTTATCTAGGAGCCATTCTCAATTCGGAGCTGGGGTTAGCATACACCATTCCAGCACTTATGCAGCAACTTCTTCCTCAATTTCGGGAGAATCACAATTACACAGTCAGGACTGTCATGTGCCTCTTAGGGATGATGGCATCTTGTATTGCCATTGTCCCTCATGCAAGAATCCACATTTCCCCACTACAGCACTCCGTCTCATCAGTGGATTCAGTCACAGGGTGACCTTCAAGATCTAGTGTTATTAGACCACCAAACTTTCCACACTGTGCAATGGTGAAACTCCACCAACCTATTAAAAAGGCAGCCTTTTTGGAGACCCTGTGCCTCAGCTCATTCTGACCACGGATGCATCCCTGGTGGGTTGGGGCGCACATCGTGAGAACTTCACAGTCCAAGGCATCTGGGATCTTAATCACCAATCCATGCACATCAATTATCTGGAACTTCAAGTGGTATTTCTAGCCCTGAGAGCTTCCCTTCCTCACCTGGCCCACAAAGTTTTCTTAATCACGAACAACATGACATCAGTGAATAATCTACAAAAACAGAGGGAGGGCACGGTCATTCCAGTTATCACAACTTGCACAAACAATGTGGAAGTGGGCTTATCAACATCAAACTCCCCTACTGGCAGAGTATCTCTAAGGAACAGACAACAAGTTTTCAGACCTGATCAGCAGGATGCATCATCAACTCCATGAATGGGAACTCCACCCACAAGTCCTTCAGAAATACTTCCAAAATTGGGGAACTCCTCAAATAGACCTTTATGCCACAGTAGAAAATGCAATATGCACAAGCTTAGCATTCTGGTACCCTCATCCTCTGTCCAACAGCAATATGCTGTATGGATGAACTGGTCAGGGATATTTGCCTACGCTCTTCCATTTTTCCCCCTCATTCCATTTCTGCTTCGGAGACTCAAACATCTCTTACCCTGATACTGGTAGCTCCCACTTGGGCACGTCTGCCATGGTTCACAACACTCCCTGACCTCTCGCAGGTTCACCACGAGAAGCTCCCCAACAAGCCAGACCTTCCTACAGAGGACCATGGACAAATCAGACACCCAGATCCCAAGTCACTCAATCTTGCGATATGGCTCCTGAAGTCATCAGTAAATCAGTTTTTCTAAAGAGTGGCTACTCAACCATGAGAGTCTCAAGGTGCTGGGTAGTGGAGGGACCTCATCCGCAGAGCCATGTCTTGAGGTTCTTCCTGAAGATGGTGAGCGACGGGCTTTTCTTCCTCATCTGTCCCACAAAGTTTTCTTAATCACAGACAACATTTTATCAAAGTATAATCTACAAAAACCGAGGGGGGCACAGCCATTCCAGTTATCACAACTTGCACAAACAATGTGGAAGTGGGCTTATCAACATCAAAATCACCTAGTGGCAGGGTATCTCCAAGGAACAGACACGTTTGCAGACCTACTCAGCAGGATGCATCAACAACTCCATGAATGGGAACTCCACCCACAAGTCCTTCAAAAATACTTCCAGAACTGGGGAACTCCTCAAATAGACCTTTTTGCCACAGTAGAAAATGCAGTATGCCCAAGCTTAGCATCCTGGTACCCTCACCCTCTATTCAACTGCAATATGATCTATTGATGAACTGGTCAGGGATATTTGCCTAGAGTTTGGTTATCTCCATTTACTATCTGAGTGTATGGAGATTCTGAAGGAAGCTTGTAGGCCAACAACTAGTGCATGTTACACAAGAAATAGAAATATTTTGTTTTTTTTTACTGGCAAACCAAAAACTCTGATCCCATTAAAGCATCTGTTCAAGGTATTGTTTGCTCTTTGCTTAACTTGGCAAAAGCAAATGTGGCTTACACTTCAATCCAATTACATCTTGCAGCCATAGCTCCGTACTTAGAAAACAGACAACATACTTATCTGTTCAGAATCCCACTTATGAAAGCCTTCATGAAAGGATTTAAGAGTAAATCCACCTAGACTACCCCCAATCCTATCCTGGAATCCTAGTATAGTACTCACTAGGCTCAATGCCCCACCATTTTAGCACTTCATTCATGTCCTATTCAATTCCTCTCTTGAAAAGTGGCTTTTTTTAGTCGCTGTGAAACCGCTCAGATGTGTAAGTGAGGTCCAAGCATTAACATTAGAAGAACCTTTATTTCAAATACACAAAGACGAGGTGGTCCTCTGTACAAACCCACGGTTCCTACCAAAAGTAGTTTCTCAATTCCATATCAATCAGACCATTGAATTACCGGTTTTCTTTCCGCAGCCTGACTCAGTGACATAAAGAGCACTCCACACTTTAGATGACACATGTATTACATTGACTAAAGAATTTAGGAAAACAAAACAGCTTCTTGTAGCCTTTACAGTACAGCAGAAGGGTAATGTATTTTGTAAAATATCATAGCTAGGTGGATCATTAAGTGCATACGAACTTGTCCGGCTAAAGCAAAACTACAGCTGCAACTAACTCCTAGATCACTTTCCACTAGGAAGAAAGGTGCTACTAAGGTGTACTCGGGAAACATTCTTTTAGCTGACATTTGTAAAGCAGCTACTTGGTCTACATTGCAGACTTTAACAAAGCATTACTCTGTAGATGTATTAGCATGTCAGCAATCCGATGTCGGACAGGCTACCCTAAGAACACTTTTGCAGGCAACTGCAACTCCCACAGGCTAACCACCACTTTTATGGAGGGATTGCTTTACAGTCTATGCAGAGCGTTTGTATCTACAGCCACACATGCCATTGAACAGAAAAATATTATTTAATCAATAGACATCGGTATGTGGCATGTGGTGCTGTAGATTCACTTGTGCCGTCCTTCCTCTCCAGACGCCTGTGGCTGTTTCAGTTAACCTTAATTTTATATATGTACATACACTTGCATGGACATCTTTCTCTATACTTCTCCTACACTCTCTCTCACCCGCCTGAAGGAAAACACTCTAACAAAGGCCTCCATGCCCATGCGCAGTATCACGGATTAGGAGGAGCCACTTGATCCCATGACTCAAAAATGCTTCTCGAACAAAAATAATTTGTAACACTTCGAACCCAACACTAAATGGCGGAAGTAGGCAGGGCATGTGAATCTACATCACTGCATGCCACAAACAGATGACTACTGGGTAAATAACATTTTTTGGAGCTAATTTATTTTCAAATAAAGAATCTTTTGAAGGACGTGCATGAAACTGTACAGTTTAACACACATTGAACTAGCAACATTGGCCAGAGGTATGGATATAATTGTAAATCCTAACAGGTGGATGATCTTCCCTTATCCACGTGCCCAGGAATTTAGAACATTTTGTGCAAAACGGTGTATATTTAAAAACTTGTGTTAACCGAATTCATTTTGTGACAAGCCTTGCATATTGTGCGTGGGATGGCTGCTCAGTGATTTTTTTTTTTTTTTTTTTTTTTTTTTTTTAAAGGTACAGGATCTTCCGTTTATCGCATCTGTGGAATAAGTGACATTTCTTTGTGATTAAGTTTGCAAGCAATGGTGGGCAGTTTTCTGACTCAAGTAAAGTAGCCTGCTTGACAGCAATGTTACCTAGTAAATTACGCTTGTTTTAATGTAGCTGTATTGCAAGCTGCAATACTATTCAGCTTTTTGGAAGCATATTCTGCAACAGATGAGAATACAAGATCTGGGAAGTCCGCAATGCTCGTCATGTTTTAATTAACCTTAAAAATGTTCCAAGCTCTTTTGCTGCACTAAAATCGTTGATACGATGGGTGGCTTGAAGTTAAGTTGTGCACATGCTTTCGACTATCGGTGTTCTGCAGGCCATGAGATCGAATCCTGGCATGGCTGGCACAGCCTTTAACCACTTCAAGGGTGATAGTCGCGTTAAATTAGGCAGTAGTATTTTCAAAGCTTGGCTACCGAAATTAAAAACAGCAGGAATGTGCCGTAAAGTGTTATATAAAAACATCTTAATATTAATTCCACTACGTTGTGCTGAAATGAACAGCTGTTCTTCCTCTTTCACTCCACCTTTTTTTCCCCCCTTACTTCACCTCCAGGTGAACATTTTGCACCCCGTTACCTCCTTCAGAACCCTCTTCAGAAGCCTTCAGCCCAGGCTCTTTCTCCCCTCTTTTCACAGGTTCTTCTTTCTGTTGTTTAGAGACAAACTCCCCACAGTCTCTCCTACTGCCTGCCACACCTTTGTTGCTAACTACCCTGCGCAGCAGGGAGTCCTAGGTCAGTGAATAGGTACAACTCGATGTCATGCCTTTATAGTCCTAAAATGTCACCAGCAGACAAGCCGATCTTACAGCCAGGCACTTGCTTAGCGTCTTCCCAGTTCTCTGCTTGACTTCACTGTCTTCACTTTGTCTTACTCCATCCATCGCCCGTCTGCAAAATCATTTAGTTTCACAATTGACTTATGTCGAGTATCGTGTCAAAAACTGAAATCCTAAATTAGTATTTTTTTTCTCATTAAAATGGTAATGTATTTTCTGCATACACCCCATTCTTACTCTTCTTCTCCACTAAATGGATTCTGCATTTGCCTGCAAGATTCACTGGCGCCTCGTGTATTATTTTCCGGGTCACCCTTCTTTTTCCATTTACAGTTAACTTGTCGAGCTAGGAAGGTTCAGTTGTCGTATGACAGTAGGTTCAACAGGATTAAAGTTAAAGCAGCGTGAAGGACCCATATTTGTTTGGGCTGTAGTGTGCCAGAAATCTGTTTCTGCATTTCGGCTCAGGAAGGGGAAAAACCTACCTTACTTGTTGAGACTCCTTCACAAGCTGTCGGTTTTTTGTTTCTGATGTAGTCCTCAGACTTTCTTCCAGTTTAGGTGCCTTCTTGCATAAAAAGAAATGAATCAAATTGATTTGAAAATTCCATGATAACCACATTCTAATGGCATTTTAGTTTTGTTTTGCCTTTGGACCAATTAAGCACCATTCGCCAATCTCGATATGAAATATTTGATTGACTGCGCCAAGGAGTTTACTCCTTATTTGTTAATCACGACAGCCGTTCCTCTGCACTATTGGAACCCACTGCTTTGCTACACAGCTATAATCCCCTTTACTTGTCTCCATTCCAACAGAGGAAATGCAGATTTGTTAATTTCCCGAAACGTGTTCCTGTTTGTGAGATTTGCAGGATATCACTTCTACTCGTGGTTACTTAAATAGCACTCGTTTTTTCAGACTGCAGCAGCAGCGGGGTTGGCCTCGCACTACTGCCTAACCTGTTAGGCCGGTGTCACAACTAGCCACCAATCACAATTTTACTCGAATTCTTAACTTATCAAGCTTCAACAAGTAGGAATTCGAAGTGTGCATGCATGCGAAGAAACGTAACAATTGCTCGACTACAAACAGTAGGTCCATCCGTTACAGTGGCTGCCTTTCATCACCTATCATGCATACTATCACTGGGAAAGCCAAGCTGGAGTTTGTAGGTATTTGTGAAATGGAGATGAGTGCAGAAGACCCGTGACAGAAAATTAGTGTCTTACTTCCACCTATTATTTTCAGCCTTCAGTGGCACAAAAACCTACTTTCTGAAGGATACTTCAAACCTCGGCTTCCTCGCATTGTTCAATACCCACAGGTGCCAGACTGGATCTGGAGCTTTTTCTCATCATTGCTCCCGCACACCAGCAGGTGGCATCATGTAGCTCCGCGTCTGCTTCGCCTCACCCCAGTGACATCGGAGATGGATATTAACGTGACCTCTGAGTGCTGACTTCAGTCCTTTATTTCGATTCCTTTGGATGCGGATCTGGTGCTTGTTCCCAAACTTTATCCTCACTGCTTGCAAGATTCTTTATAATCTGTACATGGATTTGTAGTATGCTTGTGGTTTGGACACCTCCCCTGACACTTGTTGAGTCCTGTACCCAAACCCTCAAAGCAGGGATCAACCCCTTTTGCTGTGCCTCCAAACATTTGGACCTGCAGCTGCCATCCATTGGGGTCAAGACCAATGTACTGAGGAATGTTCTGCAGCCTGGACTGGCATATATGGAGCCACATCTCTATTTAAAGAAAGCTGTAATTGACACATTCATTAGCCCCTGAGCCAGATTTTTCCCACAGCTAAACTGGCATTTGGCTAGATATCACAGACCTTCTCCAGAAGATCCTACCTTGCTTGCACAGAATCTTGTACCTGAGAGCCTAGTTGTCCAGGCTTCTATGAACAGGCTGAACCCCATGTCTCTTCCAATAAATCCAAATGTGTGGATGCATTCAGAAATCACATGACTTCTTCCTTTCTCATAATTCACTCTGTCAGTGCTATCTGGCCTTGAAGGAGCAACAACACACATAGTGATGTATAGTCAGCAAGCTTTGGCCAACAGTCCTTGAAGAAGAATTTGCACCAGTTAATCACAGATTATGTAGGATAGTCATGATGCAGCAAAGTACATTCTCCGTCTGGGCTGAACACTTCTGACTGCTTAGGCAGGTTAGTTAGTATTTGCATGGTGCTCTGGGGTCACGTGTGGGTGAGAGCCCCTGTTTTTTTTCAGTTGACTTCCAAGCATTGTTAATTTTTATGCCATTTGATGACACCCATCTCTTTGGAGATAGTGCATACTCAGTACTGGAGCACTTTAGAGACCACAGGGTGTGCTCTGTAGGCCTTTCTGCACCTGTATGGCCGTAACCTCAACAGTCTTACCCATTTTGAGTCTTTGGAAGGGAATCTGCACAAAGATAACACCTGGGTCCTCTGCCCTTGCAACAGACTGCCACCACCTCAGTCCTTTCGAGGCCTGGTTCGGGGATCTAGCTGACAGTGTCCATGCCAACAAGGGGCACAGTCCTGCTCAGTCCTCCATCACTCCTGTTTCAGCTTTCAGATTGTTTTAGCTTGGCCCTGGTGGTACATGGCTACTCCATAAGGCAGGATAAGTTATTGCCTCCAGCGGCGGTAGAGCATCACATCTGACAATCAGGTGCTCCAAATTATTCAAAAAGGATATGCCCTGCCATTCCAGTCAGACCCGCTGCATAGCTCACCCACGTCAGAATACCTTTCAGAAGACCATTTGTCCATTCTGCAGCAGTTAGTGAAGGCTGCTTTGAATAAAGGCACCATAAGTAGGGTGCAAGTACTGGAAATGGCAAGCAACTGGAAGTTACTCCTGTTATTTCCTGGTGCCAAAGAAGGACCGAGGCTTTCGTTCTGTTTTAAATCTTTGCCCTCTGAATTATTTTTTTTTTTACAGACAAAGGACAAATTCAGAATACTCACATTGGCACAGGTTCTATCTGCCCTGGAAATTGTATGGTAGCCCAAGACCTGCAGCATACCTATTTCATACGTCCGTCCTGCAGTCAGGAGCATTTTCAGTATTCCATGTTCCAAGTTGGCCTCACCAGTGCTCCTCGGAGGTTGCAGATGTATCATTCTTTCCCTACCTTGATGACTGGCTGTTGAAGAGGAGCTCATCGTAGTCAGTTGTGAATCCTCTCCAGACAGTGGACTTCTGAACATCTTTTTTTTGTCAAGATGCCGGTCACACTTCACTGCTTCACAGAGGCTCCCATTCATCAAATCCATTTTCGACAGGGTGCAGTTTAGAGCTTCCTTTCCAGTTCATCTAGTCTTTCTTCTATGATCCAGATATTTCAGCCTCTGTCTTGGGTCTCAGTGAGAGCAGCTCTAAGGCTTCTTGGCATTTTGGCCTTCTGAATCCTGCTTGTGAACAAGCACAGATGGCACATGTGGGCTCAACAGTGGACTCAGCACCATGGGAGTGTTTTGCTTTACTTTCGACTGAGCCAAGATATACACACTGAAAGGAGTCAAAGATTCTCTGGAATGCACTTCTTAATCTGAAGAAGAAATTTATTATTGCTTTTTGCAAGGTTTGTGAAGGAAGGTTTAAATAGTAAAAAGTGTACTTCCAAAATGTACGACAACAACGTGAGACTATGTATAAAAAAAGTCTACAATCTATAAACAGCAAATATATACATGCAAGGGTACAAACATATATTGATATATAGATATATATTCATATGCAATGCAAAGCAAATAATTAATAAAAATTCATCACCGTGGGGCCTGCCAGACGCTTCATCTTTCTCATGCCAGCAAGATGACCCCTCACCCTCACCTTCATCTTTCTCATGCCAGCAAGAGATCCTCACCCTCACGGGAAAATGTCAGGCATTTGACGTCCAGTCCTGACCGAGGTCTCGGAATTCATCGCTACTGAGCAGAGCCATCTTTTTATATCTTAAACAATCACGAGAGAACCTTCTATAAAGCCCTCCCTCTGAGATGGAAATATAAAAAATGCTGGCTTGTGTAGGTAAACGTTGACAGGAATGTGTCGGAAGCTGGCCATTGTCCCGAGACACGCCTTTCAAAGTCAAACTTTTCTCTTGCCTATGATAAACACTAGCATGTTACGGCCTTATCGTACTAACTGATCACCTCCTACATGTTGTGTACCAACCCTGGGTCTTCGGTGAGAAGAAAAACACGTAGAAGTAGAAAAACACATTGCATAACATGTTTGCACAGAAAAATACTTTAATGTAGAGGCAAAGCTAAGCTGAAATCAAAATGAAGTCTAGACTGAATACAAAATTGAGTCTGTAAACAGTGACCACTAACGTGACAATAGGCAGCTAAGCCAGGTGCAAAGCGGTGTGACACGACATAAGTGGTCAATACTCAAATAACATTACAGGGTGCCTGTCTGATTCCATCCGGTTTCGATTGGGCTGCAAAAGACTTTCAGTGTAGGTGCTCGAGTGCAGTTGGACCAGTGACATACCCACTCTGTACCCCACCTATAGCTGACATAGTGGCAGATGTTTCGCCCCTGGGTTGGGAAAGCCACCTGGGAAAGATGGAAATCGATCAGCGGACTCTGGTCTCAAGCAGAGACGGCCTCTAAATCAGTCTGTGGAAGTTGCTGTGGACATAAGCTTAGCATTAAAAGTCTTCCTGTTGACCATCAAGGGAAGACTGGTTCAGGTTGTCACAGACAACACCACAGCACTGTGGCATTGTAGCAAGCGGGCGGAATGAGGGTCTTAGGTGGAATTGTGTGAGCCGATATGGCTTTTCCCTGGTGGTGAACTACCTCGTGGAATCAAAAAACTCCAGGGCAGACTAACTCAGTTGTTGACGCCTAGCAGATCACAAATGGCAGTTAAACCCTGAGATATCTCACGGTGTATTCCAGCAGTGGAAAGAACTCTGGCTTAATCTCTTCACCACTGCCAGTATTGTGTTATGTCAACACTTTTGCATAATGAATTCCCAAGAAGGCTCTAAGTGACACATTCTGACTGGAGTGTAACACAGGTCTCTTGTATGCTTTCCTGTCTCTATCTTTCCTGCCCCAAGTTCTGAAGAAGATCAGGAATGACAATGGCCAAATCCTCCTTGTGATTCTAGATTGAGCCACAAAAGTGTGATACCCAGAACTACTTGACATGAGCATCTCTCTTTCAATTAGGCTACATAATAGAGGATCTTCTGTAGCAGGGCAGGGTTCTGCACCTGGGCCTGTGCAATCTCCATCTCCATGCATGGAGATTGAGCAAAGCAAAATGATCTCTCCCCCGCCACCTAAGTTGTGGCTATCATTTTAGTGGTCTGATGTCTGTCTGCAAAATCTGTGTATGCTGACTGCTAGAATAAGTTTGTCATGGGGTGTAGTTTCCTTCATACAGACCCATTACAAGCAAAGTTGATGGATTGTGAAGAAATGGGGTATAGTGTATGGTGTGGTTGTGCGACCTCACCGTGTAATACACTTACCAACCCCTTTAGGTCCAGTAGGTTTCATCTGTAAAACCCTCAGCTCTACCCTGGGTGGCAGTGGCACTGAGCAGCAAGGCTTACACAGAGGATCAAGTGTAAAGCATTTCAACAGCAAAAAAGTACATAACACCATTTTATAAAAGTAGACTGCATTTTATAAGAATTAAGGCACTAGAATGAAAAAGGTCCTTGGAGGGTTCCATGCAATGATAACTCAAAGCAATTTAACTCAACTGCTAACAAGCTTTGGCAAAGTACACAAATTGGACACTAAGATTTTTTTTTTTTTTAAGGAATACTATCAATGCGGTTGGTTAGAAGTACTTGGGACAACCAACTCTGGCAGGGAGCTAGTCGAGGGGACCAGCAAGGTCCTCAAGAAAAGTTACCTTCTCAGAAGAAGCAGTCCTTCAGCAGTTCCTGGAAATTATTCTGTATTGCAATGGATTCCTATGGCGTGGCCTTGCTGCAAGAGATGCAGGGTGATCAAGATGTTCTAAGGATGCTGTTGATTCAACGCTGTTGATAGGGGTCTTCTTACAGGGATTCGTCAGTCCACAAAGATGGTAATGGGGTCCTGGTTGCAAGGTTGATGTCCCATGAAGTCCTCTCCTGTCTGGTTGAAGTCCAGTCATCACTGGATTACTAGTCGTTGTGGTCACAGGCCAATCCCATCTGGCTCGATAACTTGCCTTCTGGGTATCCCAGCGACTCTCCAACATCACCCTGGCTCAGCGACTCAGGTGCCGCTCTGAGCATCGGTTCTTGGTCCTTGATGCTGCATGGTAGCAGTAGTAGCAGCTTAAAGACATTTGGCTGCCAACTTGCCTCAGCATGCTTCTTCAGTTGTTGTGTCCCTGTGCTGAGAACAGGCAGCCAGTCAACCGGCCCATGAAGTTCTCTTAGCTTAACTGGGCTCTGGAGACAGCTTCCCCTTGAACAGGACATGGCAGGCACAGTCCCTCTATTCCTTAGCCACCAGATGCAGCAGGTGCAGTCTTAGTCTGTGCATCCTCTCTGCTGGTCCCTTTGTGCAATAGGGCAGACCTTCTTTGGTCCTCCTACATCGGTCGAGATCTGAGGTGTGGGTGGCAGGGGTTCCTTTCTTATGCTTGAAAAATGCCCTCAGTGCACGATGTGGTCGGTAGCCAATGGGCTGCCAGGTACCCTCCTACCTGACGACCACTTCTGCTGAAGTGTGGCTTCCTGCTATCCCAGGATACACCATTCTGCCCACTCTGAAGATGACAAGACCACTTTCTCAGTGTTCGGACCTCTCTAGCCCACACTGAGGAAACCGGTTTGACAAGTGGTTTCCCCTCTCTGCTCCCTGTGCCAGCCTGTCTCCATAAACAATGGGGCAGCCCTCCTCCCTCGTGTGATACATCAACCCTTCAAAGGCAGCTTCCCCTTAGAAGCCTGCCTTTTAGGGCTAATACCTAAGTGGCTTCCTGCAGGAGGAAGGTATCACCTCCCTGGCTTGCAATTCTTAATTGTTCTCCTTTATGAAGATCGTTGACACATCTCTTCAGAATGGCAGAAAGCTGTCCCGTGAAACAGGCTCCATGTGTGCTCGTGAAACAGGCTCCATGTGTGCCCTTAAAATCACAGGCACAGTCACATGTTCTGGGCTTGTCATGCTATGATGTGGGCATCAATTCACACATTTCTCAAGCACTGCTGCCCTGATAAATGGAGTGGAATGGGCACTTTGCCTTTTTGGTTCTGCAGTACTTTTTGGTTTGAGCCATTACACAAACCAATCTCCTTTGTAGGTACAGCTTTGGTATCTTTTCACAACATGTGGAACCTGCAGTTGGTAGTAACCATTAGTAGAACAAGTTACTTAGCTTGGATAACTCTTTCTGGTGGATACTCCAACCATAGATTCTTCACTGCTCTTGCACTTACTTGTACTGTGAAGTGTTCTCCTAGCCATCTAAAAGAGGTCCCAATCTAGGAATCTGCATACTGTGACATCCGATCACTTGTTAAGCTCAGTGTCTGACACAATGAGTCGAGAAAGAAACTAACAGCAGTGTGCAGGAGTGGTGCTTATATCTGGCTCAACACGTCAGGGTGGACAAAGAAGATGGCAAGCAGCATGACTTCCCCCTCTTGCACGTGGGAGTGGTGCTGAGAAATCTTAAGGTGCAGTCTAGCTCATAGGGATATTCACAAGATGAGGAATCTGCCCTTAGAATATCCACTAGAAAGTGGATTACAGAAGGTAGATAACTTATTCTTTATACTATTTCAATATAGTTGCAGAAGAGAATATATTTTCTAAAAATACCAGACTTTCCAAGGGTTTCTGATATGCATGAAGGGATTTGTGTATGTAAATGCTTTTTGTTTGTAGCAGGTGTAGCTGTAAATACACATGCTGTGCATACTTCTGCCATCTTGTGTAGAGCTTGGGCATGTGCAAGTTGTTGTTCTTCAAAGAAGTCTTCCCATTCACAAGGTATAGTGGCTCTACATATTACTGGTAATGTACATGAGCATCAGCTCCATTGTTAGATTGTTTTTTTTTCTGTCATCGGGTGCAGATGTGTCCAGAAGCTTCCAGTGCAGAAGTCCAGGTATTCTCGTTAAAGGAAAGCTCTGGCTACTGACGCTGAAGTGGACAAGCCAAGATCCACACAGCGTCCAGCATTGAAGATGGCCACAGTGAGTACAGACATGCCGCTTCCCACCTCTCAACATCACTCACTCAGAAGCCAAGCAACGCTGTAGAGGGGGTCAAACTGATTCAGACCCAGCATCCTCTCGGCGCAAAGTATTCCTCAAAGCCATGCCATTTGACTGCAGCCTCGAAACTATTCCTAAAGGCAACCTCTGAGTCGAGGCCAGCATCCAGAGCAGTTCCCTCTACCACTTCTGAGTATCAAGACTAACCTGTCCTCCAGGGCCTCCAAGAGGAGCTAGATACCAGACAGCAGAGCATTCACATCCATCCCGGGACTGGATGGAACCTAGGTCAGCCACCTGTAAAGGCAAAGGACCCTGTTCCTCCCTGGAGGAAACTGACTTTTCAGGAAGCATTACATCTATTGTCGTAGCCGGCACCTAAGAAAACTCCTTCACTATCTCCACGTCCTTGTCTACCTCCTCCTTGCCCTTCTTCTCCTCCTCCTTTGCCTCCCCATCCCCCTCCTTTGCATCCCCCTCCTTTGCCTTCCCCTCCACCTCCTCTTTGACTTCCCTCCCCATTGTACCCCTTGCCCAATTCACCTCAAGGCTACCTTTCTTCTGGGCTTGGGGGTGATAGCCCTAGGTCTCCCTGTGACCCATATGGCCGACACTCAAATCGTGGGACAACTACTTTTCTTTTTTTTAAAAACATTTTTATTATTTTAACATACAAGGATAATACATGACATCACCATGACTGGAATGGTATATTCCCATTACAACAATGACACCAATTCGAACAACATCAAGTACATGAGATGTGCGCCAGTCCAATACGTGCCAATGTCCATAATAATAAAAACAGCATTGTGTCAATATAGAACTGATCCTGCACTATGTGGTACAGAAACATAGCAATATTATGTCTAGGTGTTTATGCACTGGAGAGAGTGGTTATGGCCCAGTCAGAGCCTGCAGGTAGGTCTGCATCTTGGAGATTCAGGAGGTATGTGTATAGTGGCTCCCAGACATCCCTAGGGTGGGAAGTAGGCAGCTGCAAGGAGGCACACACTTCACTGATCGTGTCGCAGTCCATGAGGCTTCTGAGCCATGCAGACTTGCTTGAGTCCCAATATATGGCTATCTCATGTTTGGCCAGCATCATCGCCACAGCCCTGTAACGCCATAAGGATTTAGGTATGGATTCCATATGTCCAGGGGGTCCAGCAAACTGGGACTTCAAGCATGGAGGACAAGGTGTTGAATACTCCCTGCCAGTATGTCGAGACAAAAGGACATGTCCATGTCATATGTGCAAAGTCTTTGTTTTCCGCAGCACATTTCGGGCAAGTGGAGGAGCACAGAGGATCAATTTTGGCCAGTGCAGCTGGGGTCATGTAAATTCTGCGAATACATTTGAAATGGAGCAGTTTATGTCTGTGATTCGAGGACATAGTGTGAATCACAGAGCACCAGGCATACCACACCCTGTCCAACAACTGTCGCCCTCGGTCCATCTCCCAGGCTCCCCAAATCTCTTGGTCATGCACAGCTGTACAGCTAGACAGGCTCAGTATAGTTTGGAGACCAAGTTACGGTTCATGTCAGCTGTGATCAGGAGGGCAAGAGGGGGGGGGGGGGTAAAGTCAGCTGGTGCTAGCGGATAGGTGGCAACCTGCTTGTACAATGTACACTGTTGGCAGCTTAGGATAAAGGTTTCCATCATCGTTGCGCCATGAAACCTGGCGTCTCCCGTACATGAAAAAATATGTTCGTTGGGGAGCAAGTCCCCCGTAGTTACCAAAGTATGTGAGTCAAGTGCAGCATGGACAAGTTTTTCAAGTGTGAGGGTCAACCACTGTTAGAAATGGGGTCTTTGGTTGACAGTCAGGTTACCCCCTGTTCAAGCAAGGACCCTCACTCTAGTCAGGGTAAAAGAGAATCACCCTCAGCTAACCCCTGCTTGCCCCCTTGGTAGCTTGGCAGAGCAGTAGGCTTAACTTCAGAGTGCTAGGTGTAAAGTATTTGTACCAACACACACACTAACTTAATGAAAACACTACAAAATGACACAACACCAGTTTAATAAAATAGGAAATATTTATCTAAACAAAACAAGACCAAAACAACAATAATCCGACATACACAAGTCAAGTTATGAATTTTTAAAGATTCGACTCAAAAATAGCGCTTAGAAACACAAAATGCTTCGATGAGGTGTTAACACAGCGTCGTGACAGTGTCGTTCCCAACAAGCCGACACCAGCGGCGCCGGACACGGAGTCGCATAGACCCCCAAGTACAGTACCTTTGGTGAAGAGTGAAAACAAGTCGATGCGCGTAGTCTGGGATCGCGACGTCTGTGCGAAATGTTGAATCCACGCACTTCGAGCGGCGTCAGTCATGACGTGGTGCAGCGACTTCCATGGAGTTGCGGACTTCAGCGGGGCTGCAGCGGTGTCGGGCCTGTGAATGTCGTCGCGTTCCAGCAAAGATCACGGAGTCGGTTGCAGGCGGTGTCACCGGATTCAGCAGCGGCATCCGTTCGAAGTCGATTTCCTTGGATTTCCACCAGCTTTCCTTTCAAGGGCCCAGGGACTGGATAGGGCACCACTTTGCCAGCACCTGGAGTCTCTGGAGAGACTCTTGCTCTGATGAGAGAAGTCTTTGCTGTCCCTGAGACTTCAAACAACAGGAGGCAAGCTCTAAATCAAGCCCTTGGAGATTTCTTCACAAGATTGAAGGCACACAAAGTCCATTCTTTGCCCTCTTACTCTGGCAGAAGCAGCAACTGCAGGATAGCTTCACAAAGCACAGTAACAGGCAGGGCAGCACTTCTCTTCAGCTCTTCTCCAGGCAGAGGTTCCTCTTGTTTACAGAAGTGTTCTAAAGTCTGTGGTTTTGGGTGCCCTTCTTATACCCAATTTCTCCTTTCAAGTAGGCCTACTTCAAAGTAAAGTCTCTTTTGAATGTGAAATCCTGCCTTGCTCAGGCCAGGCCCCAGACACTCACCAGGGGGTCGGAGACAGCATTGTGTGAGGACAGGCACAGCCCTCTCAGGTGTAAGTGACCACTCCTTCCCTCCCTCCTAGCACAGATGGCTCATCAGGACCTCAGTTTCCAGGGTGTTGACTAAGTATCTTGCTGTGGCAGTCGCTTACCTCAGAAATAACAGCGTCCATGTCTTCCTTAACTTTGACAATTGGCTTATCAAGAGCAGCAATGGCTAGCGCACACCAAAAGCACCATACGTTTCTTATATAGACTAGGCATTGCCATCAATACCCCAAAATCTCACCTCAGCCCCTTCAGATCCAGCCCTTCCTAGGGGCCATACTCAACTCTGTCAGGGGGTTCAAGTGTTCCAAGCGCTGCTCCCTTTTTTTTTTCATCCAGATATTCATGTAAAGGTCAGAAAGGTCATGCGCCTCCTCTGCATGATGGCATCGTGCATTGCTACAGCCCCACATGCCAGATTACACCTGCGCCTGCTGCAAAAGTGCTTTGCAGCAAAATGGTCACTAGTGGAGGGTCATTGAGAGGATCTTGTGTTAATTTGGGGCTTTACTCATCACTTTATGCTGTAAAGCGCATGAGGGCATTTAGCAGCGCGGGAAGCATGCGGACCGCGCCCGAGCCAAGATGGGCCAATCTTGGCCAGTCATAGACTGGCAGAGGCTGGGCTGGGCCCATTCTCTTTAGACTTTAACCTTTTGATGCATGTATTTGGGTTATTACTGTTGTCGGCATTTTTAGAACTTGGTAGCCTTTCCCTAGTGACCTGTAGCATAATGGGGAAAAGTAAGGTGACCACAAGTTCCATGTCCACTTCACAACCTCATTCCCAGTCCTCCATTGATAACTTTCTGGTACGTGCAGTGAATTTGGTTTCAAATGAAATTAAGTTGGAAGAGCGCTGCCTTTCTTTAGTGGCCGATGATATTGAATCTAGGCTCCCTAGAAAGCCCTTGAGCACTGCCGCCATATGCCACATTGGTTCTGCAAAAAAATACGCTGCATGATTCTCCACCCCGCCCCTGTTACTCAAAAACCTTGCGTGGACCTGGAAGGGTTGGTTTCGGATAACATAGCTGGGGATGTAAATGTGAGTACTATTGGTTGTTCAGGTGTGCCAGATGTTCTGTGTGCCTCCTTTGACTCTAGCCCATTACCAAAAAGGCGAAGAAGGATTGCTAAATCAGAAATAAAATCTGCCCCAAAGTCACAGCCCTTGACTCAAGATACTCTCATTAGTTCTGTGCCTTCACACCCCTCAAATGTTGACCCTTGGGCCTTGCTGAAGATTTGGTTCAACGTTTTTATTGGACTCTAAGCTGCAACTAATCTGTACTCGATTAGCAACACTAGAATCTAGTTTGGGTAATTTAGTCTCGATGTCGGTGAAGGACCCCCTGAAAGCACGGTCAGTAGCATCTCAGTCAGGGCCCTCGATTGCCCCTCTGTTAGGGGGGTGGTTTTGAGACCCAATCACCTTCCTAGAGTAGCCACACAAATCTCTGCAGGCTTACAGAAGGTAGCTCAATTGACCAGCTGGAGACCTTATTGTCAACTTCCGAATGTTGCCAGGGAAACTTTAGCACTCGCTGATGCCAGGATGGTGAGGCTGAAACAGATTGGAATCCTACTGCTGGGTTATTTTTTATAAACATTTAGCCCCCACTAGAGATGCTCATAACACTTAGAACACCCAGACTTTCCATCAAGCCCCTATATGGGGGCTCAGGGAACCACTCCCTTCCAAGCCACCTTCCACTTAAAAATTACTACTCAGTTTTGAGTGACCTGGAAGAGGTGGATTGACTACTCCTGGTAGCCCAAATTGAGCCCAGTAGGGTTTGAAGGGACATATTGTCACCAAGCAGATTGTATCTGAAGTTAATCCACCTGTAAATGTTCCAGGGGAACTGGTTGCTTTGCCATCCAAGAGGTGTCCATCAACTGATAAAACTCAACACTGGAAACTCCTTAGTTTGAATGTGGCCAGTTTGGCTTCAAAGTTAGAGGTCGAGGGTTGGCGGCTATTTATATAAAAATTTGATATTATCTTTATGCAGGAAACCTGGGCTGTTTCAGAATTGTTTATTGGTGGATACACTAGCTTTAGTAAGTTTGCCACCTCCTCACCTTCAGGTCACGCTAAAGGGGGCCTGGTGGCCTAGTTTAAGGTCAGTCTTGGTTGCAAGGTCCTACCAATAACAATGGACTTAGATGGAACTCAAGCATTTGAAGTTCATTGGGGTGGCAAGTTAAGAATATTTCTGGTGAATTCCTACAAAAATAACTTTGCATCTACTAGCAACTCTTCATTTCTGGACCTCTCTCTAGCTATCAGTTGTTTGTCTGATAGGGCTCACGCGAGAGGCGGGCCCTTTAATGTACTTTTGGCAGGGTATTTCAATACCAAACTGAGAGATATCCAACTCAGTGGATTCTCCCTTCGATCCCGCTAGTAGGGAAGTGGGTCAAACTGGACTGAACCCGAAGGGATGGCACTTATATGCCCTCCTTCTGGCACACGACTTGGTTAGCCCCAAATCCTGCCCAGATATTGCGGTGGCAGCAACTTTTATTGGCCGGGGCTGCTGCTCCACAATTAATTACATGTTTGTTTCCCAGAATCTCTTACCCCTTATCAATGGGCTTAAAGTGATTTCCTCAGTTTTCAGTGTCCATAACACCTTGGCGATCCAACTTAAAGTGCCCTCCGAGACAAAACCGAGAGAACTTGGTCCCAGACTAAAACTAGAGACAAAGGACAATGGTAGGCGTGTAGTTTCGCACTCGGCAAATCTGGCGTTTATTATGGACCAGATGCAAACTTTGATAGATCGTGTAGGGTATCCAATGCCTCTCTGCGCCAGACACTTAGCCAAAATCCTTGAGACAAAGCCACTGTCATTGCATGTAGAAAGGCATATACTCAGGTGGTAAAACAGTGGAAGGCTGAAGTTAAGATAGAACAGTGGGAAAATATAATAGAAGCCTCTAAGAAGGATTCCAAGGCTTTTTGGAGGGTAGTCCGGGTTGGCCTCTTAGACGACAAACTGCCAGAAGCAATTACATTGCATACTCCCCCTGATGCTTGGGTTGGCCATTTTTCCGGTATCTATGAGGCTAACGAGGGAAGGGGTCAATCTGTACAGGTAACTTTAGCTCTTGAACCCTGGTTCCCTCTTTTTAGAGAATGAGGTTCTAAAGGCGATTTGTGACAGTCTCCAAATAAGTCCCCAGGTCCGGATTGGATCCCAATTGGATCCCAATGGACCTTTTCATAAAATACCCCGAGTTTTGGGCCCCTTTGTTGACCCGGATTTTTAATATGGTGTGCAGGGTTGGACCCCCTATATCGTGGCAAACTTCTGTGTGGTTCCAGTTTTTTTTTTTTAAGTAATACCCTAGACCCTAGGTGTTATCGGCCAATGGGGAGGGTGGTTTTGTAACCTTTGATCTCTTGGGTGCAGGAGAAAAAAAAAATTTTTTTGGGCCCATTATGGTTTCAGGAAAGGTCTGGGCACTATTGAGCAGTACCTGAATCTTTACCTTCTTAAGGCCAAGTACAAGTACAAGTATGTGAAAGGTGGGTCCATTCACTTGGCCTTTATGGACTTGTCTAGCCCGTTTTATTATGTTAAAAGGGAAAACCTCTTGGAAATTCTTCTAAACATGGGTCTTGATGACGGCCTAGTAGATCATTTGAGACTCCTTCACCAGGGCTGAAGGACAAAAATAAGGAATGGGTTGAATGGCGAGACCACTTCGCATTTTGGTGTAAGTCGGGGTGTTCGCCAGGTCTGTGTCCTCACCCCTATTCTATTTCTTTTATACATTAATGACCTAGAGAAAACCTTGGATTCTACAGGAGCTGATGTGCCCCGCATACACAATAATGCCATTCCAGCCATACTGTATGCGGATGATGCAGTCTTACTGGTGAGGACTGCAAATGGGCTCAAACTGCTAGTGGATAGTTTTGTTGAGTTCATGAAAAGTTTAGACCTGGAACTAACAAAAGTAGGTTCCTTCTTGTATCTGGGGCTAGAATTTGACGAAGCATGTAATTGGCGTCCCAGCTTAAAAAACAGGGTTTTACACATGGTGCGTACAGTGGGTATTACCACTCCCTGGCCGCCAATATAAGGTGGAAGCTGGTTGCCCCCATATTGTAGGTTTATGAGAGAAAATGTCTGCCGGCTGTGACCTATGGCATAGGGTTGTGGGGGTATAAAGATGTTGGGAACCTTCAGGTAGAGGAAAATCGATTCTGTCGCCGGTTGTTGGGTTTCCTGCCCTCTACTCCCCATTTTTCTGTTTACCAGGAATTGGGTCTTGAATACTTACAGGATAGAATTAGCGTTGCCCTGTTGGAGCTGTGGTGTGCAATTTGGCTTAATAAAAAAGCCGCCCTAAACCAGCTGATAATTCCGGATTGCCTATTAGTGATCCCGCTTGTTCAATCCCATGGCTGAAATACATCAAAGTACTTCTGAATGAAGTGGGTTGCCCACATTTGTTGAAAAATCCGCATTTGATTACCAAAAAAGCCAAAACGTGGATATGTGACTACTTCTTTGAATTAAGGTGGGCGGGTCGTGAATCAAAAGAAGTGGTCAAGGTAATTGTCAAAGATTATTGTATGGTACAAATGTGCCCGGGCCCAGTCGTTTATTCATTGTTTGTACATAATGTGTATGATAGATTGCTTTTAACCCGCTTCAGACTAGGGTTCCTTCACTGGTCAATTACTGTCCTTTCCTCAAAGACAGTTCTCCTCCAGCGCTTTCTGTATCTGCCCCTGTGATGAGCACTCCCCACAAACGCTGCTACATTTTATGTTCTTCTGTAAATACTATGCGCCACTAAGAAAATTGCACTTGGTACCTCTGTTACGAAATTATAGCTTTACCAATTGCAGGACTGCTTTGCTTTTTCTTTGCCATTTAAACGACTGAGGTATGTAACTCCGTGGGCCATTTTTTTAAAGGAGCGGTGGCCTGGGGTAAGAGGATGCTGTTTTAAAACAGTTGGGATGATTTGTTCGTAGGCGAGGACTTTTAAGTGTTTTCAATATTTTATATGTTTTTACATTTCATTGTGATAGGTGTTTGGTTGAATTGCGTATTGGGGAGGACCTGGAAGTGTTATTTATATTTTATATGCCTCTATATCTCGCGCGAATTTTAGTATCTTGAACTTATGTGTGGTCTCAGTGATTTGCCTGTATGTTTTTATTGGTGTTTCTTTTATGGATATTATTATATCTCAATAAAGATTTTACTACTACACTTTTTGCAGTGGTGGAATGCCAACAACCTATTGCAAGACTGGCCCATTTTGGACCCAGTATAGCAGATGACCATCAGCGAACTCTCTCACTGTTTTAGGGGCGCACTCGAGGGAGCTGACTGTTTAGGGGTTGAGGACATCTGATCAACTGGGCTTCCACATCAACCACCTGGAATCATTAGCTATCCAGCTAGCCCTCCTAGTGCTCCTCCCTCGCATCCAAAACAAGGTGATACTCATTCGGACAGACAACACAACTGCCATGTTTTACTTACAAAAAACAGGGCAATACTCACTCCTTGCAATTGTCTACTCTAGCCCAGGGCATTTTGCATTGGGCGATACATTACAAAGTCAATCAGCTCAGCAGGATGCAGCAACAAGTCCACAAACAGGAACTCCACCCCCAATTCTTACTTCCGTACTTCCTCTGTTAGAGGTTTCTCTAGATAGTCCTCTTGGTCACCAATATAAAGTGCAAAATGCCCAAGGTTCCCACACCCACAGTCCATGGACAGTGAACTGCTCTGGGATATTTGCCTATGCTTTTCTGTTTCTTCTACTTCTTTCGTTCGTGGTACGCAGGCTTCAGTGAACATCCCTCACTCTCACCTTAGTAGCCCAAGCCTGGGCCAGGTAGCCCTGTTCACCACTGTCCTCGAACTCTCTCTAGTGCCTCACAATAAGCTGCCAACTGGATGGATCCTCTCTTACATAATCGGGGCACACTCATTTGCTCTTACCCCAAACACCTCTGTCTTGTGATTTAGCTCATAAAGTCCTAGAGTTTGGGTACATCAATCTGCCTTCAAAATGTATGACTATCTTTAAAGAGGCATGCAGGCCCTCAACCAGAGCCTGCTACGCAGCCAAATGGAAAGGTTCATGCGCTATTGTCTTCCTAGATATATTGATCCTTTCCATTCATCAGTCCAGGATATTGTCAGTTACCTACTCCACTTGCAGAAGTCGGGCTTTGCTACACTTCTATCAGGCTTTAGTTGGCTGCTTTTGCTGCTTACCTTCAAAACAACAGAGACCACACTTCTCTTTTCAGGGTTCCTCTTACCAAAGCTTTTATGGACAGACTCAAAATTACTTGAATTTATCCCACCAAGGATGCCACCTAACCCCGTGTAGAACCTCAATATTTTTATAACAAGGCTTATAGGCCACACCACTCCTTAGGGTTTGTTTCCCAGAAGGTAACTTTCTTGGTGGCTATCACTTTCCTCAGCCGTATCATCGAGCTTAAGGCTCTTACTCTGGAAGAACCCTTTTTCCAAGTACATCAGGATAGGGTAGTCCTCAGGACAAACCCCAATTTCCTTCCTAAGATGTCTAGTTTCCATCTTAAACTATAGAACTTCCATTGTTCTTCCCACATCCAGAGTCAGTTGCAGATAACAAGCTCTTCATATGTTAGATGTCAATTGTGTATGTATTACATTTACAGGGCAAAGCCCTTCCATAAAACATTACAGCTCTGTTTCCTTCTCCATACCATACAAAGGCCATGCTCTCTCCAAAGTAGGTGTTGCATCTGGTTGATCAAATGCATACAGACCTGTTAGGCTAAAGCCAAATGACCTTTGCCTGTCTCTCCCGGACCGCACTCAACCTGTAAAAAAGGAGATTCTATGGCTTTATTGAGTAATATTCCTATAGCTGACATCTGCAAAGCAAGTATTTGGTCTACTAACCACACGTTTACTAAACATTACTGTGTGGATATTTTAGTTTGTGAATAAGCTGGTGTTGGCCAGGCTGTCTTATGCACACTTTTTCATTCTTCTGCAAAATCTTAGTGCTAATTAGCACCTTAAGGGAGAACCACTTTACAGTCTATGCACAGCATGTGTATCTATAGCTATATACATGCCACGAACGGAAAATGTTCCTTACCCTATAAACATTTGTATGTGGCATTCAGCATTGTGGATTCATGTTTGCACACCCTCCTCCCTGGAAGCCATTTGATATTGGAAACATTTCTTATTTTTGTCTTCAATATTTCAATGTGTGGTCAGCTTTTCCTTATCTCTCTGCCCTATCTACATCTTACCCTACGTGCAGGAAACACAATATAACAATGGAGCTGATGCCCATGAATATTAACAGTAATAGATGGAGTCTCTATACCTTGTGACTCGAAAATACTTATTTGAAGAAAAACAACTTGCACACGTCTGAGCCCAACACTAGATTGCAAGAATACACACAGCATGTGAATCTACAACACTACATGCCATTAACAGATGCTTACAGGATAAGTAACATTTTCAATAACATATGTGTGGGAGAATCGATTTTAATGTAGATCTGCCCATTTAAAGCTTTGCCTAGTAATAAACCATGGCAGTGTGCTACTAATCAAGCATAACAATTGCATTTCCAGATTGAGAGATAAGTTTCCATCAAGCAATTCATCTAAAAACCCAGGATTTTTACTGAGTCCTGTCATGCTGGAAAGAAATATAAGTGAAGAGAATGCAGCTGTCAAAGTTTCAATTGAAATCGAGGGTTCCCTGCAACCTGTGACATTTACGTGTGACGGTATGTTATTTTTTTAAAAGTTAGAAACAGAGTGTAATTAGTATTCAGCGTATGAACGTATTTTTATTATATATATATTTTTTTGCATTAAAGAGCACCGTGACTGTGCAGTGATTTTAATAGTATTTTACTTCTCATGCATTGCAGTTTCTAGTTTGAGATTTGTAAAAGGCATTTCTGTGGACATGTCTTCTTCCAGCTTTAGATAGGCTATGATCAGAGGTGGAAAATGTTACGACCTTTTTGACAGTCACACATTTTGAAAACAGAAATAATACATTGTAGCAGTAAATAAAAAAACAACCAGGCATCATATTGGACTACTTATTTGGAAGTTAACAAACTCTGCCTCACTAATTTCAATCTCAAATATTTTCTTTTCTAATGGGGAGGCAAACATTTCTTAATTGGTATGCTTCAAAATAAATCAATCTTTTATTCATCTATCAATTATAGGGATGAGGAGAGCGACTTACTGATTCAAGCACACCAACATGGTGTTCGCCACCTCTGCCATTCCTCCAACCATGATGAATTGTCCTGTGGCTTATGCCTTGCTTTTTGTTGTTAAAAGGCTCAGAGGTCCCACAGATAAGAGTTGGGCACATCTGAAGATGAATCAACAGTCATCCTCTGAATCCCCAGACACCTCTGGCGAACAGGACCTGCTTGGAATTGAGAAGGAAGAGGCAGGCCCCTCCAGAATCCTAGTGGCCCAAACATTGCACAGCCTGTGACACTATCCTTTAGCACCTATGAGGTAGAAGATCAAGAAGGTGGAGAGCCTTCAGCGTCCACAGCGCTATGACCTCGAATGAAGGAGACACCAATGACCCATGAGTACTAGCCCAGCACGAGCCATGAAGCAAAGCCCTGCCCCCCTAAACACCCTTACACCAATACTGTGCACTGCTCTCGTGGGAGTTAGACGCTGAGCCCCGAGCTGGCCAAGAAAAAGGCCCACTTTTGCCTTTGGGCTCCGTTCTGCTTTGAGAAAAGGCTTCAGAGCAGAGCAAGCACCCAGCAAAGGGCACTGAGCCACAGTTCTCCTTAACACCCTCTCCCATAAAGGGCACCAAACCTCCTGCTTCAGAGCTGAAGTCATTACAGAAATCACCTCTTAAACCAACCACCAAGTCATCGCCGGGGTGTGAAGTGTCTGAGGCACCCATCCTCAAGAGACCCCTGGAGGAACTAGATGCTAGGCAAAAGTGGGTGTTCATTCACGTAGAGTGGCAAGATTTCTGCTAAGGCGCCCTCTGAGGAATCATCATTCACCCTACCTATGGCATAACATAAGCCCCTCCAGCCCCCTTAAGAGGTCCCCCCAGAACCTTCACGGGGTCCCCAGTCAGGCTGGTAACAATGAATATTGGTGAGATATAGTAGGCTCAGGGGCCCGTTATCATATTCTGCAGGTGGGGTGCGTCATTTTGTGTCACACCACTGGCCCTGCCTCTGATTCCCAAGAAGTGTAGACTGCATTTCAAGGAAGAGCTCTCCTCTGACACACATCAGTTCCATGTGCCTAAGAAGCATGAAAGGAAGGCTATATGCCCTCCTTCACAGCTCCCTCCCCCCAAAACACAGGCACTCACCACCACCATCTTCTCCTCCTGAACTTACAACATGGCCATATTTTCCATCAGAACCTCTTGCGAGATCAGTTAATTCCTTCTTTTAGCCAGGTAGTACTTGTGGGATGGGAGACCCTTGTGACCAACCTACTTGGGAAGGGTACAGTCAATATTCTAGGGTTGACTACAGCATTGACTCGGCAGACAATCCAGACCTTGAACTTTACCCAGCCAAACTATTTCAGTCTGATGATACTTCAGCATATCATGCAGTCTTCCAGAGGGCAGCCAGCCAGGTGCATGTCCTACAGGATAGGGATGTCTCTTTGGGGGAGACCCTATCTTCAGTTGGTCGAAGCCATACTTTAGTCATTCTCTGAGAACTTTAAGGACCCTGTCAGAGCTAAGGTGGTCACACAGCAGGTAGAGAAAAAGTACCTTTCCTAATGACCCTCTATACATCAGTGGACAGGTCCTGCATGACTCATCAGTGATTCTACTGTTTGGAAGTAGGCCTCTGCCTACGCAACTTACCTTCTCAGGTAAGGAAAGTATGCAACCATCACCACTGACAAGTGTGTAGGAGTTGGCACAACCTCTCAGGTTGCCAATTCGGTGGGTTTGCTATTGAGATACAACAGGCACTACCAGGAGGATTTAAATGACCTAAAACATCACCTCCCTGAGACAAATCAAAAGAGCGGTGAGTTGCTAGTCGTGGAATGAAAGATTATTTCCTAATCTACATTTTCATTGCTAGGTTTAAACCAGATGTCCAGCAACACCTCCTTAACATACTGTTTGATGGGAACATCGCTTTGATCCCCAAGTGGAATAGATGCTTGCGAAAAAACGGATCAGAGATCACAAAGTCCATGGGTACCCATGCCCTGCTACAACCAGGGGCACCTGTCGTAGACAGCAGACTAACTGTGGGAGCAGGACAACACCCACCAGCCAGGTGCACTCCTTCTAGAGCCAACAACAGTTCTGTCACAAATCCCAGGAGAGTCCGACTGGCATGTAGGGCAATCAGGCAATGTCTGATGGGTTGGTTTTACAGGTTAGTGTGTGGTCCATTTAGTTGTTTGTGGGCCTGTTTAATGGTCTGCTGGGCCAGTGTACTCTTGATTCTCTTGATATTAACACTAACATTCCCAGCAGCGGGCTGAAATGCATGCAGTCCCCCATATGTTGCAAACCAATTCTGCAGTGTATTTTATAAATCCAAAACGACCCCAATTTGCGAACATGGCCCACTTTTTCTGCCTCTATAATTTACTAATGGGGGCCACTTTTATTTTGGTGTCCTGTCCTATTTTCTTTCCCAGTCTTATCCTGAGTCCCAGGCAGGCAGCGGATGCTCGATGGTACACTACGGGGATGCATAGACAGTGGTAGATGTGGCTTCATTAGAGGGAGCCTCTGCTCTCAAGCACTGGCTTGCCCACGCTCCCCTCACCCCAAAATCACACAACATCTGTTGGGGAGATAAACAGACCTCAGATCAGTAGGTGTTAGAGTGAATTGTCAGGGCTACTACTTAGACCTACACCTGCTCAACATACCACCACACCATCACACCCTCAGCGAAGACCAGCTCACTTTTTTGCAGGAAGAAGTCAAGGTGCTTCTTCAGAAGTGTGCAATATAGCTAGTGTCCCCACTCCAAGGGGTCAAAGGCTGCTATTCACTGTGCTTCCGTATTTCAGAGAAAGACTGCTCCCTACAGCCCATCTTAGATCTGAGGCCACTCAGTTGGTACGTCCTGTCTGAGCACTTGCATGACAACCCCTCATGAAGTCCTCCCACTGCTCCATCAAGGAGACTTTATGACAAAGTTAGATCTCAATGACGCCTACTTTCACATCCGTATCCACCTCACTCATCACCTGTATCTTCGGTCTGTTATAAGTGAGCAACACTACCAATTGGTAGTACTGCGTTTTGGGGTTACTATGGCTGTAAGGGTCTTTACCAAGTGTCTAGTGGTGGTGGCCGTTCATCTACAAAGAGCATGTAGGAAGCTGCCTCTGCATTTGCTATACATAACTGAGGTACGGTGTGTACAGAGTCCATTGGTTCCCCAGAGGTTTAACAGAAGCTAAAATAGATAGTACTAATGCTCTTTTGTGATAGTGTGGTCGAGCGGCTAGGCTTATCAGAGGGTAGCACACAGCATTTGTTGTACACACAGTCAAGATATGAGGCACACCCTCAATGACTAACTCCAGACCAATTTTGTTTATATAGCAAAAATATATTTTGTTACTTTATTACTATAACCAAAGGATCTTTGTTGCAGGTAAGTACAATAGTAAGTAAGTATCAAGCATATTTGGGAGACCCAGATCATATGAGTACTGTCCTTGGAGTCAGGGAAATTTTGACCCTGTCATCCCTAGTTAGGTTAGGAGGTGGGAGTTCATCCTCCTGATCCTTAACTTCTTCCCCATCTGAGGGTAGGTCTTCTTCCTCAGGAGGGTGTTTCTTTGCATACTCTGCCAACAACTCCTGGACCTTGATCGTGGCAGGGTTGGAACCAGTTTTGATGTGTTTCATTATGCAGAGTGACCTTAACTCTCTCATCCCAAGATGGAGGTAAGGGGTGAGGTTCAGCTCCACAACCATGTACTCTGAGCTGCTCATTTTGTTACTAAGGTTGGGAATTTCTTTTGGAACTAAAAACTACTTCTAGCTACTTACCCCCTAACTATAGTAATTTTTAGATCTAAAAAATAAATGCTAAAGGGGACTTAACCAAGGCCCTAGGAGGACTAAACAATTGTCAATTAAAAAGTCTGTTGAATCTAAAGGCAATTTTGGAATTTAGTCGTGTGCTCAGATACTGGCTGAGTGGTCTTGCAAATGCAAAGTCGTAGACCCCTCTGCTGATCCACCAATGTAAGAAGCTGGCTTTGTACATAATATACCAAAATGAGGTATGAGTCCAGGCACTCCCCAGAGGCTTAGTAGAGGCAAAAGTAGATTATACTAATGCTCTTTTGTGGTAGTGTGGTTGAGCAGTTAGGCGTATCAGAGGGTAGTGCAAAGCATTTGTTGTACACACCTAGTCAACAAATATGGCACAGCGAATGACTTACTATATATTTTGTTACTTTATTACTAGAACAAAGGATCTGTGCAGCAGGTAATTACAGTTGTAAGTAAGTATCAAGCATATGTATCCAATGTACTTTGTTTGGGTTTTGCGGATAAAGCAGTTTACAGGTAAATATCACTTCTCAGTTTCAAAAGTTGACAGTGCAATTTTTCATAGCAGTCAATGGAGTCCTTGGGGAGGAGGGGAGTTTTAGCACATTTAACAGGTAAGTACACAACTTTCAATTAGTCTTACGGGGTTAGGATGTGCACAGGGAAAAGTTCAAGTTGACCCCAAAAGTGCATCACCAGCAACATGGGGCTGGCTGGGTGCAGAGGTCAAAGTTTGGAGGGGGGGGGGGGGAAATCACAGGTCAGGACCAAAACTCACCCTCAGCGGCAAAGGGGCAGCCGGGTGCAGGGTGCAGACACAGCGTCAGGCGCTAGTGCTTTTCAATGAGGGAACCCTAGGGGTCACAGAGATGCTGCAGGCTGTGCCCAGGGGCTCGGTTCTGGAAAACCAAAGGCTAGACAGGAAGGAGAGATGTTGCCGGACCGTCAGTCGGATTCTCCAAGGCCAAGGGGCTGCGAATGCAGGCATACCTTTAGGCATCTGGAATGTTCGGCAGATCTGGTTGTGGTCAGGGGGGACCTTTGGAATCAGGCTGCAGGGGTCATGGTGGTGGCCAGGAGGAGTCAACCCAGGATGGGCTCAAGGTCTGAATCAGCTGGGGACCTTCTCTGGACCGGTGAGCCAACTGAACTCTGGCTGTGGGCATTTGGTGCAGAGTGGACAGTGCTCATGGATCCAGGCAGTTCTGGAGTCCTTTTGAAGATTTCTTCTGGACAGGGCTGCTGTCCTCTGGAGTCATCGGTCCTCTGCTGGGCAGGCAGTCCTTTGGGGTTTGTAGAGGTTGCTGGTCCTGCTGGATGCGTCGCCTGTTTGGAGCAGGGGTCTTTGAAGCTGCAGACAGGCTGGTAGGGCTGGGGCCAAGTCAGTTGTCATCTGGAGACTTCACTGCTGGGGTCAGCTTAGCAGTTCTTCTTTCTTTTTGAGGTTGTCAGGAATCTGGTAAGTGAGGTTCAGGGGAGCCCCTAAATACTAGATTTAGGGGCATTACAGGGGTCAGAGGGCAGAAGCCAATGGCTACTCTCCCTGAGGGTGGCTCCACCCTTCTGGTGCCCACTCCCTTTGGGGAGAGGGACACATCCCTAACCCTGTTGGTCCCTAGCCTCCAAAACAAGATGGAGGATTCTGCAAGGAGGGGGTCACTTCAGCTCTTGACACCTTAGGGAGTGGTCCTAGCTGCAATGGTCACTCCTCCCTGTTTTACCTAATTTCCTGTCGGACCTGTCGCCAAAAGTGTGGTTTGGTGTGGGGGCAGGCCTCTTCACTAGCTGGTGTGCCCTGGGACTCTGTAACGGGAGGCCTGAGCCTTTGAGACTCACAGCTAAACGTTACAGTTCATGCAGGAGGGAGGTGAGAAGCACCTCCAGCCAGAATAGGCTTTGTTTCTGACCCCAGTGAGGACCAAGGCTCTCACTCTGTGGGGTCAGAAACCTGTCTGTTAGTGGCAGACTAGCACAGACTAGTCGCCCCTGCACTAGAGGGTTGGGTAAAATACAGGGGGCATCTCTAAGATGCCCTCTATGTGCATTTTACAATAAATCCAACACTGGCATCAGTGTGTGCTTATTGTGCTGAGAGGTTTGATACCAAACTTCCCGGACTTCAGTGAAGCCATCATGGAGCTGTGGAGATGGTAATGACAGACTTCCAGCCCTTGTACTGAATATGGCCACACTGCACTTGCAATATCTAAGAATGGACTTTGTAAGAGCATTATGCTCATGCAGGTATGCCTACACCTGTGGTATAGTGCACCCTGCCTTATGGCTGTAAGGCCTGCTAGACGGGTGACTTACCTATGCAACAGGCAGTGATTTGTGTGCATGGCAGTCTGTGAAGGATGTCATATCGTCTTTACCTTTTTCTCCCCACAAACGCATACAGTCTGCAATGGCAGAGAGCATGTGTTTGGTGAACAGTCCCTTAGCGTAGCACAATACATGCTGGATCCCTTAGGGACTCTCCCTGGCCACAGGTTGTGCCAATTGTGGAACCAATGGTACAGTTTTGGGAAAGAACACTGGTGCTGGGGACTGGTTAGCAGGAACCCAGCACACACTCAGTCAAGTCAGCATCAAAATCAGGCAAAAAAGTGGGGGGGACTTGATAATCATGCAAAAAGGGGCACTTTCCTCCAGAGTTGGAATTCAGATTTTCCCATATCGAATGACAAACTGATCAAGAGCAGCGGCAAACAGCAAAGCCTAGGGGACATACTCAGACACATCTAACTGCTCCACAGTTAGGAGTCAATGTAAACAGTAAGGAGTACCACCTTGTACCTGCACAGATCCATACCTTCCAGCCCTTCCTGGGCTGAGTCTTAAACACTCTTGTAGGGAAAACATACCCCAACTAGCAGAGGCTGATGGCATTTCAGCTGCTGCTGCCGCCTCTTTTATCAGTTCACTCATCCTATGACTGTAAGAACTGTATTGTAGCTCTTGGGTAAGATTGCAGCTTGCATTACCATTGTACCACATGCTATATTGCACATGTACTCAGTAAAACAGTACCTCACGAGACAATGCTCACAAATGGAGGAGAGTCAGTGAGGAGATCCAGTGTCGATAAAAGCTGGCACTCCGTGCACTCTTCGGTGGTAGAACAGGACCAAAATGTTGCAAGGCAGGCCTTTTTAAACACTCTTTGACAGGTGTCCATTTGCACTGATGCATCCCTCACTGGGTGGAGCTCTCAGGGGTGTACTGTGTACAGAAACGGGGGTACTACCACCTTCTGCCCTTTATTACCCCCCCCCCAAATACCCCTCCTTTCCAGTTGACCTCATCTGTCCCCACCAACTTAAACTCTCCGTAGAGCCACTTAATCTAGCGATTAGGCCCCTTGGAGTCTTAGAGAAGAGTTACTTAAACCTTTGGGAGGAGTGTATGACAACCTTGTGCGATTGTGCCTATACGCAGGCATGTTATGCAGCCAAGTGGGAAAGTTTTATCCTCTACTGGTTCTCAAAGCTTTTATAAACCTTCAAGGTCAAGGTTCTGAATATCATTCGCTACCCTTTTCACCTTCAGAAGGTAGGTCTAGCTTTACCTCTATATGCCTCAACTCCGCCCTCCGTAACCCCATACATGGAGAACAAGGACACTCGTCTCTTTTCAGGATTCCGATGGTCAAGGAGTTCAAGGAGAGGGACTCAAAAAAGTGTCATCCACAAGAACACCTCCAGCACCACTTTTGATCATTCATGTTGTTCTCACAAGACTCATGTGCCTGTTTGAACCCTGCCACCTCTGCAAGTTACATTGTGTTTCCTGAAAAGTAGGTTATCTTGTAGCTGCAGCTTGGCTTAGGTGAATCAGCGAGTTGCAAGCTTTTACTATGTGAGAACAATTAATTAAGCTATGTAAGGACATCCTTGGAGTGACTCTGAAGTTCTTACTTTTTCACATTATCCAGACTATTGAGCTGCTCTTATTCTTTCCACAACCTTATTCCATGTAAATGTGGCACAAATATACCACATTTTTAATCACATTTCTATAGGAGATAATCTTTATTTTAAGCACAAAATAATGAATTCATCGGTTATGGTTATATGTATCATTACAATGCCTAATTCACATAAATAATTCATCACCCAAAATTGCACATCAGGAAAAACTTTTAAAAAGGTCTCCAGTGGTAAACTCACCCGATCCATTGACAGACATGAGCTGTGCCTGGGAGGCCTCTGTCAAGGAGTGGTCTGAAGCTAAAATGGCCTTTAGGTCATTGGCTATCTCCTTACGGCTCCACCTTATCCAATGTAAGTACTTTCATATGTATTACTATTGTTCCACACAGCTCAAACACATGGGCAGAGCAAAAGATCATGTTTGTTTCTGATGCAGATCCTTCCCTGGTACTTACTACCACACAATTTGGGAGTACCCCATTGTTAGTAACTCTTGGCGGGGTAATAGCAGATTTCTGATGGATACAACTACCTGTGGATTCCTCACCTAATGAATACTCCCATGGCGCCAGCATTCAACGGAAATCTTTTTCCTAGTCTCTGCACGTCGACGAGGACGTCACTCTAGCCCACGCGACGCCGTCTGACGTCATACAGGCAATAAGAGGTCCTCGACGACGTGCCGACGTCAGTTCCCTTTTTTCCGTGCATTCGAAACGGTTATCTTCGAGGGAGCAACTGTTACTTTTGTGGTTACAGTGTATTTTTTGCTGCGTAGTCCTTCTCTGCAGTAATAATGTCGCAGAGAAAGTCGGGTTTCAAGCCTTGTCGAGAGTGTGGGGGCAAGATGTCAGTTACAGATCCTCATTTCGACTGCCTTTGGTGTTTGAGCTCCGACCACGACGTCTCAACTTGCGATTCATGCCAGCACATGAATCCGAAGGCCCTCAAGGAACGTGAGGCTAAGTTGTTTATGGCGAAGTCGAAGAAAGAAAAGCATCACAAGAAGTCTTCTTCGCCAAGGCATCGGCGTCATCGAGATTCACGGCGCCATTCAAGCAAGGAGACTCGTTCCAGGTCGCCTCCGGATCGGCGCCGGAGGACTTGGGAGGTCAGTCCCACGGTCACGCCGCATCCGTCGACGCCGTTGCCCTCTCCGGCGTCACCGACTTCACCTGGGCAGGCGTCGGTGATTGAGGTGATGCAGCCTCTTGTGTTGTCTCCGGCGTCGCAGACGTCGAGGCCGGGGTCGCCTTCGATACAGGCACCCCAGTATCCGGCTTTTCCCACCCCTGGAGCCGATAGTACCGCATTCCTAAATGCGATGTATACCATCTTCCAACAGATGGCTCCAGGGGGTGATCCGGCTGGTCCTTTGGCCTTTTCATTGGGTGATCCTGCGCCTCTACGGCCGGCACCCTTTATGCCCTTTCTCCCTTTTGGGAACTTGGGCTCGGCGCCGGTGGCCGCTCCGGTGGCTTCAGAGGGATTGGCCCCGGAGATTTCCATCCCGTCGACGTCGGTATTTCGTCCTGTGACTCCGGTGGGTCCATCTGCTCCAAGTTCATCGGCTTTCATCGGCGTCGAAGTTGCCTGTGGCGCCGGACGCGGCGTCTTTTGCTTCTGGGGATCGGCGCCGATCTTCGACTTCGGCGGAGGCCATGTCGACTCCGCGTATCGAGCAGAGGCTACATTCGAGGAGACAGGCTCTTCGTCTATTGGAAGAGCAGGAGTACCAACGAGTCCTGGAGGAAGGAGAACTGGAGGACTCTGGTGATGGGCTGCATGGTCTGGATACAGCCAGTGGGCTGGACACTTCCCCTAAATGGGATCTTTCGTCTCCAGGGCAATATACAGAGGAGGCGGCTTCCTTTCACGCTGTAGTACGGAAGGCAGCTAACTTTCTGGACCTGCCTTTGCCGGTGGCAGAGGCGAAGCAGAATCTTCTAACGGAGGTGCTACATCCGGCCTCTGCTGCAGCGGAGCCTCTCTTGCCGTTTAATGAGGCTTTGCTTGATCCGGTGCTAGAGGTGTGGAAGAGGCCAGTATCTTCCTCAGCGGTTCATAGGGCTGTGGCCAGGAGGTATCGAGCTGCGCCATCTGACCCTGGCTTTCTTTCTAGACACCCTACACCGGAGAGCTTGGTGGTGCTAGCCTCCTGTTCATCAAAATCAGCGCCTGGATCTTTCCCGACGGTGCCTGGAGACAGGGACTCGAAAAAGCTGGATGCGCAGTCCAAGAAATTTTTTTCATCCTGCAGTCTGGCGTTGAAGGCCACCAACGCAACTTGCATTCTGGGGAGATACATCCATGCTCTTATGGATGACATTTCGTCATCATTTACGGAGCTTCCCCAGGGTCTTTTGGATGTTGTTTCGGACGCCCAGGCTGCCGCGACCCAGATTATTCAGTCTGGGCTGGACACGACCGACTCGGTGGCTAGGGCAATGGGCACGGCTGTGGTGGCAAGGAGACAGGCCTGGCTCCGTAATTCGGGGTTTTCTGCGGATGTGCAGTCAACCCTATTGGACCTCCCGTTTGATGGGGACAAACTGTTTGGGGCCAAGGCAGATTCGGCCTTGGAGCGATTTAAGGAGAGCAGGGCCACAGCCAAATCTTTAGGGCTCCAAGCTCCTTCTTCCTCTGCCTCTTCCAGATTTTTCAGGAGGTTTCGTGGATTTGGGCGTGGCTCTTCCTCCTCTTCCTTTCGGGGGAGATTCCAGCAACCTGCCTCTTCCCATCCCTATAGATCTTTTAGAGGGAGAGGTAGGGCCCGCACCAGAGGAGCCTCTCAGCAGCACTCTGCCTCTTCCTCGTCCTCTGGAGGGGTGCAGCAGGGAAAGCAGCCTTAGGCTTCCACCATTTCCCACTCACTCCTCTCCTGTAGGGGGAAGATTACGGCATTTTCTCCGCAAGTGGAAGACTATTACAACGGACACTTGGGTTCTCAGTATTGTGGGAAAAGGCTACACCCTTCCCTTTCGGGAGTTCCCGCCCCCCATCCCGCCTCGCCCATCTTATTGTTCAGAAGAACACCTCTTGTTGCTAGAACAGGAGGTACAAGTCCTCCTTTCAAAGGGCGCGGTGGAGTTGGTCCCAGAGCAGGAAAGGGGTCGAGGTTGTTACTCAAGGTATTTCCTGATTCCCAAGAAGGATGGTCGGTTGAGACCAATCCTGGATCTGAGGATCTTGAATTGGTTCCTCAAACAGGAAAAGTTCAAGATGCTGACCCTAGCTCAGGTGCTTTTGGCGTTGAACAAGGAAGATTGGATGGTGTCTGTCGACTTGCAGGATGCTTACTTTCATATCCCGATACTCAAGTCACACAGGAAGTATCTCCGGTTTGTGGTAGGATCGCAGCACTATCAGTTTGCGGTCCTTCCGTTTGGTCTTACTTCAGCACCTCAAGTCTTAACGAAGGTGATGTCGGTGGTTGCGGCAGAGCTCAGAAGGAAGGGGATAGCAGTATTCCCTTACTTGGACGACTGGTTGATCAAAGCCAAGTCTCCGGAGCTTGTGTTGCATCATCTGCAGTCAACGACTCAGTTGTTGTTCGACCTGGGCTTTTCAGTGAACGAGCCCAAATCTCACCTGGAGCCCTCTCAACGCCTCCTGTTCATAGGAGCAGTACTGATTACAACATTGAGTTGAGCCTTTCCTCCGCCTCAGCGGATTCAAGATATTCAGGAATTGGTTCCAATGTTTCGAAGTGGAGCGGTAGTTCCAGTCCTCAAGGTCCTTCGTCTGCTCGGTCTGTTTGCCTCCTGCATTCTGTTGGTCACACATGCTCGCTGGCACATGAGGGCTCTTCAGTGGTGTCTCCGAAGGCAGTGGTCTCAACACAAAGGAGATCTAGAAGGTGCTGTCAAGATCTCCAGAGATGCTGCTGTGGACTTGAAGTGTTGGATTGCGAGCAACAATCTTTCACAAGGAAAGCAGTTCGCGCAGTCGCCACCAGTGGCCACGGTCATAACGGATGCTTCCACTCTAGGGTGGGGAGCTCCTCTGGGGGATCTGGAGATCAAAGGCCTTTGGTCTCCAGAGGAACAGATGTTTCATATCAATCTGTTAGAGTTACGGGCTGTACGTCTGGCTCTCAAGGCCTTCCTCCCTTCCCTTCGTGGTCAGTCGGTACAGGTCCTGACGGACAATACTACCACGATGTGGTACATAAACAAACAGGGAGGAGTAGGGTCGTACCTTCTCTGCAGAGAACCTCTTCGACTATGGTCCTGGGCAAAGGACCATCAGATTTGCTTGGTAGCAAATCATCTGGCCGGGGTCTTGAATGTACGTGCGGACGGTCTCAGTCGCCAATTCTCGGCAGACCACGAGTGGCGTCTCCATCCAGATCAAGCCTGTTTGATCTTCCAAAGGTGGGGGTTTCCTCGGGTAGATCTGTTTGCCACTCTCGAGAACGCGCATTGTCCGTTATTCTGCAGCCTCCAGTATCCGATGCAGGGAGCGTTGGGGGACGTGTTTCAAATAACCTGGTGCGGCCAGTTGCTTTACGCGTTTCCTCCCATACCCTTGATTCCTCGAGTATTGAGGAAGATTCGCCAAGACCGGGCGCTAGTCATCTTAATAGCTCCGGATTGGCCAAGGAGGGTGTGGTACTCCGACCTTCTCCAACTCTCCAATGTGCCCTCCGCTCCGTCTCCCTTTCAGGGCAGACCTCCTCTCGCAGTCGCAGGGGCAGGTTTTACACCCCAACCTCCAGAGTCTGCACCTACATGCCTGGAGATTGAACGGGGCAACCTGAGTTCCTTCTCTCTTCCGCCTGATGTAGTGGATGTTATATTAGCGGCCAGGCGACACTCCACTAAATCTATCTACGCTAATAGGTGCTCTGAATTTGTTGCGTGATGTGGAGAGAGGCAGATTGATCCCTTACATGCTCATCGATCGGACGTTTTGTCTTTTGCTCTGTCTCTAGCGCAGAAAGGTTGTGCAGTGGCTACCATTAAGGGTTATTTGTCGGCCTTGTCAGCCTTCATTTGTCTTCCAGACCAACCATCGTTATTTAAATCCCCTATTGTTATCAGATTCTTGAAAGGTCTTCTAAATAAATATCCTCCAAAACCATTCGTTATGCCGCAATGGGATTTGTCCTTGGTCCTGACTTTCCTTATGGGGTCCCCTTTTGAGCCTATGCATTCTTGCCCCTTAAGGTATTTGGTTATAAAAACAGTTTTCCTGGTAGCTATAACATCTGCAAGGAGAGTGAGTGAGTTGCAGGCCTTATCGGTAAAGCCCCCTTATACAACTTTTTAGGGGATAAGGTGGTGTTGAGGACCAAGGCTGCTTTCCTCCCGAAGGTTGTTTCACCATTCCATTTGGCTCAGACAATTACTTTGTCCACGTTCTATCCTCCGCCTCATCCTTCTAAAGAGGAAGAAAGACTGCACCGTCTGGACCCAAAGAGGGCGTTGAGCTTCTTTATTGATAGAAAAAAGGATTTCAGGCTGGAGGATCAGCTGTTCATCGGGTACGTGGGCAAGAGGAGAGGAAAGGCAGTCCACAAGAGAACACTCTCCAGGTGGGTTGTTCTTTGCATTAAAATCTGTTACTCTTTGGCAAAGAAGGATCCTCCTGAGGGCATTAGAGCTCATTCCACCAGAGCTAAGTCGGCCACTTCGGCCTTGGCCAGAGGTGTTCCTGTGGTCGACATCTGCAAGGCCGCAACTTGGTCGTCCCTTCACACTTTTGCGAAACATTACTGTTTGGACTCTGAGGTCAGAAGGGACGGCCATTTTGCACGGTCAGTGCTGCAGGATTTCTTGGTTTGACCATTTAGGCACCCGCCACCGGGCGTGGTACTGCTTTGGGACTCTATTCATTAGGTGAGGAATCCACAGGTAGTTGTATCCATCAGAAGAACGAGTTACTTACCTTCGGTAACGACTTTTCTGGTGGATACATTAGCTACCTGTGGATTCCTCACGGTCCCACCCGCCTCCCCGTTGCCTTTCTGGTCTTGCCAAGTAATCCTTGAGTGCGCTCCTCTTGGTCTTCAAGGTTGCAATAGATGTTGTATATATGGATACTTGTGTATATTTATCTGTATATATATGTATATATCTTTGTGTATATACATGATTTGCATAAAAGAGAGTTATATTAAATTTACAGCTATTCATTGCAATATTGTGTATTTTACAAGGTTATGGGATGTTGCCTTGCTCTTTCATTGCATTGGGTTGTTGTTCTCATGCACGTAAAAAATGTTGGTACTGACGTCGGCACGTCGTCGAGGACCTCTTATTGCCTGTATGACGTCAGACGGCATCGCGTGGGCTAGAGTGACGTCCTCGTCGACGTGCAGAGACTAGGAAGAAGATTTCCGTCGAATGCTGGCGCCATGGGAGTATTCATTAGGTGAGGAATCCACAGGTAGCTAATGTATCCACCAGAAAAGTCGTTACCGAAGGTAAGTAACTCGTTCTTTTGGTCTATATGTGCACCTAATGAGTTAAATGTTGACATTTAGACAAATAAGTAAACATAATTTTATGAACAGAAGGTTAAAATGTGAACTCCCCACCCTTGAGGAAAACATGTATTAACACAAAGAGGAGATGCAAACATGGGATGATAGCTTCATGAACAACTACTGGTTATTGACAAAGTGTTAGTCTCTAAAAATGTACACATCCTTCAAAGATTCTAAACAGTGAATAACTGATTTATGGTATCTGGTCTAAAAACCTTTATTGCACAAAGCCACTAACACTCACACTGTCTCACACATCTCTCTCTCTCTCTCACACTCTCTCACACTCTCTCTCACTCTCTCTCACTCACACACACCCACACTCTCTCTTTCTCTTCAATAAATAGTGACATGTTAAGAAGTCTTCCATCCCTTGTATGTGTAATGTGCTTGGGCAAATGACTTGACCCTGCATTTCCTCCCCATTCATGTGGTGGCAAGTCTTAAAGTTTGATGGAGATCTTCTGTTGTATATTATCCACGCAGAGATGTTGGTATACCACCCATGGATGTTATTTATCAGTGACTTACTTTGTTTTAGCAAGTAGTGGCATTCTTTGTAAACCATTTATCTTGAGAGAAAAACACAGAGCCATCTGATCTCAAAAGTAGTACGAAACCATCCACAAAGCCATCTGATCTCAAAAGTAGTACGAAACCATCAGGAAAGCAATTGATTTCCTGCATTGGCACTTGAGGGGCATCAGATCTGTCTTCACCAGTTTCTTACTGCTGTTCATCTGACTGTGATTTCATCCTATATCGGTTACTTTACTTTTTTTAAACATTTTTATGCAATTGCCAGGCTTCTAAATTAACAATCCTCACTATGAATTGTAATATTCACTTTTTAATTTATCAGTAAAATGTGTAGGTTTTCTTGAACGAGTTTCGTTCCGATTTCCTCTCTTCTTAGAGATGTTCCTTATTTGCCAACTGTAGTTGTGATTATTTATTCTCACTTTACGTTAATTGTAGTTTGTGAATCATTTTTGTATTATTGCAAAATAAATTAAATTGTAGATTTTGTAACTTCAAATATTTTTTCTTTTGTTTCCAATTATTGTAGTGAGTTCACCAGTTGAGCTTATTATCATGCAAGCACTTTGTTGGGTTCATGATGATTTGAATCAAGTTGACATTGGAAGCTATATCCTGAAAGTGTGTGGCCAAGAAGAAGTTTTACAGAAGTAAGAACCTTTTTATAAATGTGTGAGGCGCATTAGTCTGTGAAATGTTTCTCTTCCAACAATGATAGGTTTAGAATTACCTTTTTGTAACATAAATGGATTTGAAACTAACTAAATGTGTTCATATTTTGTTTACTATAATGTCAGCATGTCTGGGAAGAGACCCACACAATAATACTGTTTAGTTTTGTCAATTCTCATTCACGCTTAGAAATGACAAATCTTCCTCCTGCTTGGATGTCATGTGGGCAGCGTTATCCTTTCAACATTATTTATGTGTTTTTGATTTGTTACAGCTTAATTGTCAGTTTAATACTCCAGTAATGTCCATTGCCAGAATTTTTGTAATCTGGATTTTGTGGACCTGTCTGGTAAATAGTACTAAAATCAATGTTCATTGCCCAGGGATGAAACAGTACCAAAGTGTATTTGCTCTGGGACAGCTACCTAGAGCACAGGGAAGAATAACTGTCCCAGAGTCAAAATTGTGCTAAGCTAAGAGTACATTCAGTCACAATGCTGTGTAGCAAAACTGAAGCCTAACGGAATCACACTAGGGCAATTGTGCCACTTGTTGTCTTTCCTCTTTTGGTGCACTTTGCTGGAGAAGGTGATGAACATCAGGTTGTTGAAGTAGTGTGGCACAATATCAGTATATTGAACAAATGGAATTTTGGGTGTTTGTATAACTTCTTTATTCTGCTTGGACTGTTTAAATGGTTAGCTTCCTTAAGTTCCTTGCTAAGTCTTCATGTCTTCCATGTCTCTGGATATTAGAACCAGTTGGGATGCCATTTTCAATCTGATTAAGGCTTTCAAGGCCTGCCAAGTGCTTGGTTCTTTTAAAAAGTTCTGGAAAGGAGAAGTGAGAATTCAGGCGAGTCAATAAGATCATATTGCTTAATTCAGCCAGTTTAAGTTTTTTTCGCAATCCGACAATGCCTTAATACTGCAGTGGGATCTGATGTACTGTGTCAGTAAACTGGCATCAGATTTTACCAGAAAAGCTAGGGCAAACCACTAGTCTGCCTAAACAGCAGATGCCTGACCGAAGGGTATTAACAGGTTGTCCTTAGAATGGCAGATCTATAGAATTGTTTGTTGCCATTCCTGGTATTGTGTACCAGTTTAAGGTCCTGCCTTTGGTCTGCATGTGCTCCTGCGAGGTAGTTGCAGCTCATGATAATTGTGTGAAATCCACATTTTATATATGTTGCTGCGCATCTAGATAACATGGTCACTTTCAGTTCTGAAGGAATCATATGAGATATCTGAACGCGGGTTTGAAATCTTGAGAGCAGTCGCTCCAACGGCTAATGCCACTGTGTGACTAATCTCCAGCAGGTCCAGTACTTTGCCTGTGCCCATGCAGTGGATTGATACAGTGTCAAATAAACAAAGTAGACACACTCTGCATTATTCCTCAAACCATGAAGAACCAAGAAGCAGATGAGAGCCATCTCCAGATTTGTCATGTATCACAGAGGGTTTGTTCTTCAGTTTTACTACAAAACTAAACCAGTTATCTCTTTCTTACAGAAGAGTGTTTCAAATCAGTACCTTGGGAATATCATTAGGAACAAGGCTTTCAGGATCCCTGGAAACATTTCTGTCTGGTCTTATGTTACATAGCTCACATAGATTAGGGATGATCCAAGCCCATCAGTTTACCGAAGGGCTTCATTCCATATTGTACACTTTAAATTCTTTACTGTGAACATCCCTACACTACTTTGGAGAAAGAGTACCAGCCAATAAAATTGGCTGTGGAGACTCTATATTATTATATGTGATAGTAATGTCACTTCATAAATGCTTTGACCATGCTCCCTTATCTTCGTTTGCCTTTCAGAAGGACAGCCTTCTACCTTCTTTTTAGTTCACACAATAAACATTGATTACTTATTCCATTGTTCTGTTTCAGCTCTGACCAGTCGACCTGGAGCACAGAAGGACATATGTTAAGATCTTGTGCCTAAAGGAGCCTCTGTCCTCGAGCAATTTACATAGTAAGGACAAGTGGGCGTGGAGATACAATAAAAGGGGTTTGTTTTATTGTAACTCCACTCTCTAAGAAGGCCCCAACCTACCACTAGTCTTATCACCTCCTAAGAGAACCTGCTCTCTCCCAGATAATCAGTAGGGTGTACTTTTGGGAACCTAGGAAGTTGAGCTTATTCTTCATTTTGATACATAACCCTTTATTGCCTTGCAGTTGGGAAGAACATGCCAAGTGTAAAATGAGGTTCTGATGGGCTCGCCTTCTTTAAATTGGATGCACTAGGACTCTTTACCTAGAATCGTTTGGAGTGGGGTGGGCGAACAGATACCAAGGGAGCGACAGGGGAGTACTGATGAGCTCTCCTATTTTTGTGCATTCAATAGCCTCCAGGAGTTAGGCATATGTGTTTCTATTTAAAAAAATATATTTTTATTGTTAAACTATGCTCCGCATACAATGCATGGTTTGGAACATACATAAGATGGTCATTACAGTCAAGTAAGCTAGAAGCTCTAACAGGTACAACAACGCAAGATGACCTAGGCACATAGAACTTCCCACAATGTGGCTCGAACTTTGTATGTGGCTGCACCCCCGTTCCCTGACTTCCCTTCCTCTGGGCTCCCCCCACCCCTTACACCTCCCTCGGTTAGCACTCTGCATCTCTGTATGTCGACCATCCAGACCCTCCTTTCTCATAATTCTTCTGGCAACCGTGGCTGTGGTAAATAACCTGTTCTGCCAGCTGGCACAAATCCATATCTCTCTGCTAGTCAAGGATCTCTGGAGTACCATTCGCCCCAAACAACCTCGCAATATTTTGCTTGGCTACTCCTGTCGCCACCCATATCCAGATTCTCTGATCTTTGGGCCATGCTTCTGCCCCAATAATGTGTAATAGCAGCCACCTGGGCTCCAGCGGTATCTCCAGGCCATAACCTTGGACATAATTTGTGTTATCTCCCTCCAGAATTTCTTTATCATGGGACATTCCCATAGGATGTGGAAAGAGGATCCCACCATGTCCTAACTTCTAACACAGCGGTCCGAAGCGCACCTCCACAGGTGGTGCAACAGTGTCTTGGAGTAATGTGCCCTGTGTAGGATTCTCAGTTGTACTAACCTAAAATCGGCCCTTATGGCGATTTCCCTAGGGCTCTGTATTGCCTCTGTCCAGTCATCCTCGATAAGCCCAATATTGCCTTCCCAGGACGCCAGGAGGTTCTGCATGGGATCAGGAGAGTTGTTGAGTAACTTCCTATAGATTATAGAGATGGCCCTAGTCGCCATGGGTTCAGAGGGGAACACACCTTCCAATGGTGCAGACTCCAGAAGCTGCTCCCCCTCTGGGATATGACTTTGCAATGCATGTTTCAGTTGAATGTATCGGAAACCTTTGGAATTGCTCATTCCATATTCTTTTGCCAGATCTACAAAAGGCAGGAGCAATCAACCTCTCCAGATGTCTCCCAAACAGTCTATGCCAATAAGCCCCATCGTCTAAAGCCTTGCAATTTCCCTACCTCGCACAACAGTCTGCTGCTCCAGATAGGTGTGCTGCATGTCAGCCTGACCTCCCAGCCAAGAAATTTGCTTGCCTCCCTCCACACTCGGACCACTGTTTGCGTGTGTATTGGCAGCCGCCCCTTTTGCCCATCACCATAGAGAAGTGACAGATAGCCCTTATCTCCGATTGCCTCTTTGTCTACTCGAAATGCTGGGTCCTCCCTTGCCGCAAAGAAACACTTGTTTATGGTGCATAGTTGCGCTGCCCAGTAGTATAGGTGAATATCGGGCACTGCCAGCCCACCTTCGAATACTCCGAGTTGGAGCTTGGACAGAGATATATTCTGGATGTACCCCATCCTACAGAAGCCGGCGTACTTGGCAATTCATTTCCCTGAACATTTCATGTGGTACCCGAAATGGCGTGTTCTGCAGGACATACACTAGACAGAGGAGGGCCATCATCTTGAATAATACTGCCCTCCCCTTTAAGGATACTGGCAGCCCCCTTCAATGCACCACATCTCTACGTAGGCGTTCCAACAAATGGCGCAAGCTCTGCTCCATAGAAGAGTCAAGGGGGAAAACAAGGGACTTATCCCAGTTGATTTCTGTCCAGAATAAGGCCCAAATATTTGGAAGATGTCGATCAACCTATCCACCATGCTTTGCGGTTTGGTTGCATACATTATGTCATCTGGGTACAGAGAGATATGCTCCTCCCTATTCCCTCCTGTAATTTCTGTCACCAGAGGTGACCAGGCTGCTGGTGGCTCCAGTGCCAGGGCAAAGAGTATCGGGGAAAGGGGGCAGCCGTGCCTCATTCCCTTTTGCAAGGCAAATGATTGGGAGGTCACCCGGTTACCCGTACCCTCGCCTTCCGAGCCTGATATAAAAGCTTAACTCATGTACGAAGGGTGGGCCGATCCCCAACTGTGTGAGAGCCGTGAATAGGTAGGACCATTCAATAATGTCAAATGCCATGCGCGCATCCAGTGACATCAGAACCACGTCCTCATGGTCTTGTGTGTCTGTCATTTGCATGACACTGTATAGCTGTCTCAGTTTGAGCCTCGTACTTTTGTGGGGCATGAATCCAGACTGATCTGGATGTATCAGGGTTGTAATTATCTTTTTGAGCCTAGTAGCAATCTTCCCCACCCCCCCCCCCCCTCCTCCTTTTAAGGGGGAAATCAGCCAATACGAACTACAGTCATCTGGGCTCTTACCCTTTTTTGGTATTACCACAATTCTTTGGTCCTCTGGGAGAATTCCCACCCACCTGGCTTCCCTGAACATCTTTAGCATGTGCCCCGCCACGTCCTTGACTACACATTTATATAATTCAACTGTCAGTCTGTCAGGGCCAACCGAGCTTGTGTGTTTCTTGACCTCTAACCCTGAATGGGACAATGAACTGAGAAGAGCATAGATTCTCTTCTATTCCAGAAGAAAAACAACTGTTGGGATAAAAGAGACTGTGCAATCCAAAAAAGATGTAAGACTTGTCTGCTGATTTTACACTTGACACAAAAACTAATAAATCGACCGGCATTACATACTTGAGTCAGATCTTATTTTTTCCTTACACATTTTCCTACTAAGTTTGGATTCCAGCTTCATCACTCAACTCATTCCCGCACACATTTGTGTGACCAGGAGGCAAATTACCCACAGAACCTATTTAATCTGTTCTAGAGGACTAACCTCTAAAATGCCCTTAATGTAAATAAACCAGAAATACATTCATCTTGCCTTTAAGTAGGCCTATGACTTAAGTCCTGGCCTGCCCCTCAAATATTCCTTCCTCTACTAAACCCACCCACAAGTAGTCTTCTGTCATGCAACCACACTGGCTATTCTGTGAGCCACCCTACAACCAGTGTTCTAAAACCATTCACAAGCATGCAGGGTTGAGTATTTTAGGATGCAGTGCACCAACAAAATATTCTCTTTCTTATGGAAAGCCATAATGAATAACACTTTACCTAAGAACAAGGGAGGCTTGACTAGCACTTTTTCTGAGTGTTTTCTCTCTCACTTTAGTTGGTTGTCCTAATGCATGTACCCTGTCTACTTTGATGCCAGATTCTGCTTCATCGGCTGCTGATTATTTGAATAAATTCTTTATTTCAACCTTCATTTCTGCTCTTGAGTTTGTCCTCCTTCCGCACCTCTGTAGGTCCTCTGACCCTCCCTAATAGAACATGATTTGTTTTTTCCTCAGTCTATCAGTTTCAGAATATGGAGCTCACTGTGCACTACGTCTTTTATTGACTTTACTGTTCGAAGGCCTTTTTTCTCAGATAGTGTCAACCTTCTGTTTGATTTTGATGAGCATCGTGGCGAGTTAAAATTTGAAGTAATTATTTTCATTCCTAAGTTTGTGATCATTCTTAAATCTTCTTCGTTAAAGCAGTTGGTGCTCCTCTCCTGCCCCCACAAGAGTATGTAGTGCATCCATGTCCACAACACCTTTGATCACCGTCATGGGCAGTACCTTGGTTCTCATAAAGGAATGCTTGATTTCTCCTTTAAAATGTGTTATACTGATTACATCACACAGGTCGTCGGGTGCCATAGTGTTGTTTTACCTCGAGTCCCTAGCCAGCTCTCCTCTGGTGTAATTCACCACATTATTTGCTCTAGAGGTCTGCACACAATTCAAATTTCCTGGTTCCACTTGCCCATTGAGGCCAGCGGAAGAAGACTGAGGAGGATAGCCAACCCATCACTGCGGCTCAGCATGTGAGTTCAACTGCCCCTACACCCACTACTAAAAAAAACATTGAATGCCTTGGGTGCACAACTGCCAGAGAGCCATGGTTCGACATGAAAGAAAATAATTGGCGACTGACCTTCGGGTTCGGTGCCGAAAAAGGCCACACCAGCTTTGATACCGAAGTCGAGCAAATCTACCAAAAGCTCCACATTCGAGCCGAGCCGACATTCACACTCTTAGGAGTCAAAACCTCTATGTCCTGCTTCGGAGCTGAAACACCAAGCTGCATTTTGGGGACCGAAAAAATTGCCAACTTCGGAGCCGAAAAAAATATTCATTTACAGAGGAAAAAGGACTTTTAGCCGATTAAAGCACAACTCAGAGGACTGTTCATCAAATGTCTTTAAGTCACCAAAAACATCAGAATAAATTTCTGAAGACGTTGACATTCAACCAATTCTTGAGATCATTGATGAATCAGTCAAGGATTCATAGCCACAAAGAGACTGGGAGGATCATTGCTGCACCTCCTCCACAGACAAAAAGAAAGCTGGCTTTTCAAGAACATCTTGATACTGCTCCACCACCAGCAAAGATTATTTAAAAGGAAGGAGAAGCCATTACCCTTGCAAAATTCTCCACCACATTCGCCACAACTTTCTTTTTCACCACCACCTGTTATCCACCACCATTGCCTTCACCAACTCACTCACACACTTATTCGCATGGTGATACAATTGATCCTTGGCCAGATCCCATACCAACAAATGACCCAGACCTATATCCCTCAAAACCTTCCCCTCCATAGGATACAACTGCATACACACAGGTCATCTCTAGGGCAGTTGCGTACCATGGGGTATTTATGCCTAGTGAGCCATTAGAAGAGGATTTCCTTTTCAATACACTATCCTTCCACGCATTGTCATTACCAGTGCCTACCAGTGCTGCCTGGCATGATCAAGCACGCGGACGAAATATTTAAGGAACCTTTTAAAGCTAGGATTTTAACACCACGTATAGATAAAAAATACAAGCCTGCACCTACAGATCCAGCTTACATTACATATCAGGCTCTGTTGTTGTCAATGCTGCCAGAAAAAGGGCCAATAGCCTATCGTCAGGGGATACCCCTCCCCTGACAAAGAAAGCAGGAAGTTTGATGCTGCTGGCAAGAGGGTAGCTACACAGGCATCTAACCAATGGTGCATTGCCAATTCACAGGCCTTGCTAGCAAGATATGATAGGGCACACTGGGACGAAATGCAGGAATTACAACACCTGCCAAAAGAACATCAGAAGAGGGCTCAACAAATTGTTGTAGAAGGTCAGGCAATAAGCAGCAATCAGATAAGGTCTCCTCTTGATGCTGCAGATAAAGCAGCTAGGAGCATTAATACTGCTATAACCATACGCAGACATGCATGATTAAGATCTTCTGGATTCACACCAGAAATACAACAGGCAGTACTAAATATGCCATTCGATAAGAAACACCTGTTTGGTCCTGAGGTTGACACCACAATAGAAAAACTCAGGAAAGATTCAGACACTGCTAAAGCAATGGGAGCCCTATACACAACACCTTATAGAGGCTCCTTTCGTAAACAACAATTTAGAGGAGGATTCAAGCCCCAATCTACAGATGCTTCTACCTCCCATCCTAAACAAGGCCAACAACAATACCAGAGAGGAGGATTTAGAGGCTCTTATAGAGGACAAAACTGCAGAGGCAAATTCTAGGCCTCAAAAAGTGTCACTACTGCATCAAAACAGTGACTTCATAAGCATACCACAACCCCACACATCACCTGTGGGGGTCAGACTGCAGCAATTCCACTCCCAATGGCATAATATCACCATAGACCAATGGGTAACTTCAAGTATCTGCAATGGTTATTGCCTAGAATTGATTTCGACCCCTCCAAACATTCCTCCTCGTTATCGCAGACTGTCCCCAGCACACAATGTTCTGTTACAACAAGAACTACACTCACTACTACTAAAAGAGGAAATATAATTAGTCCCAAAATCTCAACAGGGAACAGGGGTATACTCACTATACTTCTTCATTCCCAAAAAATGTCACTCTCAGACCCATTCTATATCTCAGACCACTAAATCTATATATCCTGTCAGAACACTTTCACATGTAACTCTGTAGGACGTCATTCTACTACTACAAAAACAAGATTACATTACTGCATTAGATCTCGGAGATGCATATTTTCATTTCCCCATACATCCAGCTCACCGAAAATACCTGAGGTTTGTGATAGCGGGAAACCACTACCAATTCAAAGTTCTACCATTCGGCATAACAACAGCTCCAAGAGTATTCACAAAATGTCTAGCGGTAGTAGCAGCTTACCTAAGAAGACAACACATGCATGTCCTTCCTTTTCTAGATGATTGGCTAATAAAATCAAGCAATATTATACAATGTCAACAACACACTCAATATACAATAGAAACCCTACACACATTAGGGTTCACTGTCAATTACCAGAAAATCGCATCTTCAACCAGCACAGGTTCAACCTTATCTAGGTGCTATTCTCAGTACACAAAAAGCCTTAGCCTACCCAGATCCACAAAGGATACAAGCTTTCCAAAACCTTATATCACAGATGCAGCCAAATCAACACTATACAGTAAGTTTTGTCATGAGACTATTGGGAATAATGGCATCCTTCATAGCAATAGTACTGCATGCAAGATTAAATATGAGAACACTACAACAGTGCCTCTCACAACAGTGGTCTCAAGCACAGGGGCAGTTGCAAGATCTAGTGTTCTTAGACCGCCAGACGCACAAGTCCCTTCAATGGTGGAATCACAGAAATTTAATAAAGAGGCGGTCATTTCAGGACCCTGTGCCTCAGACCACAATAACAAGATGTATCAATGATAGGTTGGGAAGTTCATCTCAACAACCTTACCATACAAGGGGAATGGAATTCAAAACAGTTAACTTATCACATAAACCAATTACATTTTTTAGCTGTGTTCCTTGCCATAAAAGCGTTTCAACCCCTCCTCCAACACAAAACTGTCTTGATAAAAACAGACAACATGACAACCATGTATTATCTGAAGAAACAAGGGGGGGGACACATTCATCTCAACTATCCCTTCTAGCCCAAACAATTTGGAAATGGGCAATTCACAATCACCTTCACTTACTAGCAGAATACATCCCAGTAATACACAATCAGCTAGCGGACCTGCTAAGCAGGACACACCAACAGATAAACGAATGGGAGATTCACTCTCAGGTACTTCAGCAGTACTTTCAAAATTGGGGGACACCAGAATTAGACCTATTCGCAACAAGCAAAAACGCAAAATGCCAAAACTTCTCATCCAGGCACCCACACCCCCTCTGTCCAAGGGCAATGCTCTATGGATCAACTGGTCAGGGATATTGCTTACGCTTTTCCCCCCCTCTCGCTAATTCCATTTCTGGTCAACAAACTGTGTCAAACTTCTCTCACCATGTTACTCATAGCCCCTAGGTGGGCACGCCAACACTGGTACACAACACTCTTAGATCTGTCAGTAGTGCCTCATCACACGCTTCCAAACAGACCAAACCTGTTAACTCAGAACAGAGGTCAAATCAGGCAACCGAATCCCACTGTGCTCAACTTAGCAATTTGGCTCTTGAAGTCATAGAGTTTGGATATTTACAGATTCCATTATAATGTATGAACGTTCTAAAACTAGCACGTAAACCAAAAACCAGACAATGCTATGCAAATAAATGGAAACGGTTTGTATACTACTATGAACCAAAAAATATAGATCCACTTAAAGCATCAGTACAAGATACTGTGTGCTATTTGCTTTATTTACAAAAAGCAAACCTTGCATTTTTCTCTATTAAGATTAATCTAACGGCCATATCAGCCTACCTACAAAACATACAACATACCTCTCTCTTTAGAGTTCCTGTCATAAAAGAATTTGTGGAAGGACTTAAACGCATTATTCCAACCAGAACCCCACCAGTTGGATGGACCAGCTGCATGGAATCTTAATATTGTGCTCACAAGACTTATGGGCCCCCCATTCGAACCCATGCACTCTTGTGCTATTCAATTTCTCACATGGAAGGTTGCTTTCTTAGTGGCAAGTACTTCATTAAGAATAGTAAGTGAAATTCAGACATTTACTCTAGAAGAACTGTTCTTCCAAGTACACAAAGTATTACTTAGGACAAATCCACATTTTTTGCCTAAAGTGGTTTCACCTTTTCACATTAGTCAGTGGAATTGCCAGTCTTCTTTCCACAGCCAGACTCTACTGCTGAAAGAGCTCTACACGCTCTTGATCTTAAAAGAGCTCTAATGTATTATGTAGACAAAACAAAGGACTTTAGGAAAACTAACAGCTATTTTTTGCTTTCCAACATCATCAAGGTAATCTCATTTCAAAACAAGGATTACCATCTCATGGATCATGAGATGTATTCAAACATGCTACCTTAACCTGTTGAGTGCGGGCGTCGGGCACTGACCAGTGCCCGACACCAGGGAGGAGATCAGTAAATCCTCGGGTGCGTCGCACTCGAGGATTTTTTATTTTAATTTTCCCACTACCCGGGAGACACAGAAGCTTTTCCCTGTCTCCCCCCGCCCCCTTGTGACATCAGTGCGCCACAAGGCGTGCGGACGTCACATTGTTGTTTTCCCTATCAGAGCAGGAAGCGGGCGTAAAGCCGCTTCCTGCTTTGATGGGGAAAACGGCCCCAAGCGGCCTTCTCGACGTTCGGGAAGGCCTTGTATGAAAGGGGAGACTCTTCCCCTTTCATACAAGGCCTTCCTGAACGCATTTCCTGGCCCTGGCACAGCTGCAATCGGGGGCCAGGAAACACCACTAGACACCAGGGATTTCACTTGGAAAACTGGCCGCCCCCCTGACCCACCACCGCCATTTTGGCCCCCAAGGAAACCATACAACTACTAAAAAATATATATATATATATATATATATATATATATGTTCAATGTCATGTGTAGCTGCAGATACACATGCTGTGCACTGTTCCTGCCATCTAGTGTTGGGCTCGGAGTGTTACAAGTTGTTTTTCTTCGAAGAAGTCTTTTCGAGTCACGGGACCGAGTGATTCCTCCCTTTCGGCTCCATTGCGCATGGGCGTCGACTCCATCTTAGATTGTTTTCTTTCTGTCATCGGGTTCGGACTTGTTCCTCTTCGCTTCGTAATTTGAATCGGGAAAACATCGAAACCCGTTGGTATTGTTTACGTTCGGGACCGGTTTAGTATAAATACATCGGCACCGACAACAAGACCGCTTCGGCGGCCCTTCGGGGCTTCCGCACTTAACCGAGGCCTGGTCGGCCTGACCACACCTGTCGTCGAAGAGGCCTGCAAAGCTTTTCGATCCAAGAAGACCCTAAGAGATCAACATGCAAGACGTTTGCAGATGGCATCGAAGCAGACACAACACCTCGACGTCGAGGAGGAAGAAATGAGAATTTCTATTCAAGGTTCGGACTCGGATGACTCAGACGGCCCCTGACGGCGGCGCAAAAAGTGAGTACACCTGCCCCGTCCCAGACCCAAGGTCAGATAAAGAAACAAAAGGCCTCTGGGACGCCACTTCCGGAAGTCCATGGCTCGACCCACAAAAAAGGCAGTGATCAAATACCATCATCGGCACCGAAAAAGGCCAAAATAATGCCAAAGTCTTCCGACTCGGGTCAAAAAACCGGCACCGAAAAGAGTCAACATCGATTGGTCGAGTCGAGCAAATGTCGGAAAAGCTTCTCGGAGCCGAGACCGACAGTGTCCATCGGGGTTTCGGTACCGAAAAAAACTGCTTCAGAGCCGAAAAAGTCTTCTTATACGGAAGAGCAGGGGCTCTCTCAACAGCTCAAGGAAAGGCACCGATTCGAGCAGGAACTGGATTTGGAAGAGCTTGACCAAACTCAACCAAGACTACAAATTCAAAAAGACACAGGGAAAATACAAACCATCCCTCCGCTCAAGTTTAAGAGAAAACTGGCTTTTCATGAAACTGAAATGCAACCAAAACCCAAAGTGGTTAGAGAAAAGTCACCACCACCACCACATTTCTCACCACAAACATCCCCACTTCAATTGCCGCAACTGTCACCAGTGGGTACACCAATGGCACAGTCACCCACACATACTGGGATGACGCAGGACGATGCGGACCCCTGGGATCTATACGACCCACCAGTTTCGGACAACAGTCCTGAGGGTTATCCTTCAAAGCCTTCACCTCCACAGGATAGAACGTCTTACACACAGGTACTGGCCAGAGCAGCAACATATCACAATGTTACAATGCATTCAGAACCAGTGGAGGATGACTTTCTGTTTAACACTCTGGCATCCACGCATGCTTCGTATCAAAGCCTGCCAATGTTACCGGGCATGCTAAAACATGCACAACAGGTTTTTCAAGAACCAGTAAAAGGAAGGGCCATCACGCCAAGGGTTGAAAAAATATAAACCGCCCCGTCAGACTCTGTGTTTATTACACAACAGCTCCTTCTGGACTCAGTTGTAGTGGGGGCTGCAAGAAAGTGAGCAAATTCACAGTCCGGGGATGCGCCACCCCCTGATAAAGAAAGCCGTAAGTTCGACGTGGCAGGGAAAAGAGTGGCGTCGCAAGCGGCCAATCAGTGGCGTATCGCCAACTCATAAGCCCTCCTTGTCCGTTACGACAGAGCACATTGGGACGAGATGCAGGACCTTATCCAACATCTGCCAAAGGAGGATCAAAAACGTGCTCAACAGGTGGTGCAGGAGGGACAGGCCATCTCCAACAACCAAATCCGCTCTGCACTAGACTCTGCTGATACAGCGGCATGGACTGTCAATACAGCAGTTACCATCAGAAGGCATGCATGGCTGCGAAGTTCTGTTTTTAAGCCAGAGATACAGCAGGCGGTATTAAATATGCCGTTCAACCAACACCAACTATTCGGGCCGGATGTGGAAACTGCAATAGAGAAAATGAAAAAGGACACGGACACGGCCAAAGCCATGGGCACGCTCTAGTCTTCTCAATACAGGGGAACATTTAGGAAGTCACAGTTTAGGGGAGGGTTTAGACACCAACCCTCAAAGCCATCCAACTCCCAAACAAAACCCACTTACCAGTCTCAGTACCAAAGAGGGGGGTTTCGTGGTTCCTACAGAGGACAGTTCCCAAGAGGAAGAGGAAAATTTCAGCCTGCCAAACAGACGCCTAGTATAAGCAGTGACTTCAATGTCAAACTCCCCCCAACACACATCACCAGTGTGGGGGGGGAGATTAACAAAATACCACAACAATTGGGCAACCATTGCCATGGACACATGGTTTCTATCAATTATCCAACATGGTTATTGCATAGAATTCACAAAGTTCCCTCCAGATGTTCCCCCAAGAACACACAAAATGTCGGTACAACACCTAGACCTATTACAAATAGAGGTCCAAGCACTACTAGCAAAACAAGCCATAGAACTAGTACCTCATCATCAGAAAGGAACAGGGGTTTAGTCCCTATATTTCCTTATTCCAAAAAAAGGAAAAACGTTAAGGCCAGTTCTAGATCTCAGAACGTTAAATCTCTTCATCAAATCAGATCATTTCCACATGGAAACATTACAGGACGTAGTTCCCTTACTAAAACAAGGGGAATACATGGCAACACTGGATCTAAAGGATGGGTATTTTCACATACCCATTCATCCATCTCACAGGAAATATCTCAGGTTTGTAATACAAGGCAAACATTACCAATTTAAAGTATTGTCCTTCGGGATAACAACAGCACCCAGGGTATTTACAAAATGCCTAGCTGTAGTAGCAGCTCATTTAAGGAGACCTCACATGCACGTATTCCCGTATCTGGACGATTGGCTAATAAAAGCCAACACTCAACACCAGTGTCAAAGTCACACGCACTATGTAATAGATACTCTACACAAACTAGGGTTTTCTATAAATTACCAGAAATCTCACTTGCAACCATCCCAAATACAACAATACTTGGGAGCCACACAACACACAAAAGGCGATTGCCACTCCATGCCCACTAAGAGTTCAATCGTTTCAAAAACTTAAGATCAAGCATGCAACCAAACCAACAATACACGGTCAGGTTTGTAATGAAACTACTAGGCATGATGTCCTCATGCATAGCTATTGTCCCAAACGCACGATTACACATGCGGCCCTTATAACAGTGCCTAGCAAAACAATGGACGCAGGCACAGGGTCAACTCCAAGATCTAGTGTTGATAGACCGCCAAACACACTCTTTGCTTCAATGGTGGAACCCTGTAAATTTAAACAAAGGGCGGCCATTTCAAGACCCAGTGCCTCACGCCATTATCACAAAAGACGCCTCCATGATTGGGTGGGGAGCACACCTCAACAATCACAGTATACAAGGTCAATGGGACAGTCAACAAAAACAACTTCACATAAATCTCTTAGAACTGCTAGAAGTCTTTCTAGCACTAAAAGCCTTTCAGCCCCTTCTAGTCCACAAACACATTCTTGTCAAAACAGACAATATGACAACAATGCATTATCTAAACAAACAGGGAGGGACACACTCGTCACAAATGTGTCTCTTAGCACAAAAAATTTGGCATTGGGCAATTCACAACAACAGTCGCCTGATAGCACTATATATACCAGGCATTCACAATCAGTTAGCCAACAATCTCAGTCGCGATCACCAGCAAACTTACGAGTGGGAAATACATCCCCAGATTCTATAAGATTACTTCTACCGCTGGGGGACACCAAACAGAGATCTGTTTGCAACAAAACAAAACGCAAAATGCCAAAACTTCACATCCAGGTACCCACACCCTCAGTCCAAGGGCAATGCTCTATGGATCAGCTGGTCAGGGATATTTGCTTACTCTTTTCCCCCTCCCCCTCTCTCGCTCATTCCTTTCCTGGTCAACAAACTGAGTCAAAACACACTCAAACTAATACTTATAGCACCAACGTGGGTTCACCAACCGTGGTACACCACACTGTTGGACTTCTCGGTAGTACCGCACATCAAACTACCAAACAGACCAGATCTGTTAACACAACACTAACAACAGATCAGACACCCCAATCCAGCATCGCTCAACCTAGCAATCTGGCTCCTGAAGTCTTAAAATTTGGATATCTAAACCTTTCAAATGACTGTATGGAAGTCATTAAACAAGCAAGGAAACCGAAAACAAGGCATTGTTATGCTAATAAATGGAAAAGGTTTGTTTTCTACTGTCTAGCAAATCAAATCACGCCGTTAAAGGCCTCCACACAAAACATTGTTAGTTACTTACTACACTTACAAAAAGCAAATCTCGCTTTTTTTTTCCATCAAAATTCATCTCACTGCAATATCTGCTTATCTGCAGATTAAACATACAAAGTCACTTTTTAGAATCCCAGTTATTAAAGCCTTTATGGAAGGACTAAAAAGGATCATACCTCCAAGAACCCCACCAGTACCTTCGTGGAATCTTAATATTGTACTTACATGACTCATGGGTCCACCATTTAAACCCATGCATTCTTGTCAAATCCAATTCTTGACTTGGAAAGTAGCTTTTCTAATAGCCATCACTTCACTACGAAGAGTTAGCAAAATACAGGCGTTAACTATCCAAGAACCCTTTCTACAAATACACAAACATAAAGTGGTTCTCCATACAAATCCAAATTTTTTACCAAAAGTCATATCACCGTTTCATCTAAACCAAACAGTTGAACTCCCAGTCTTTTTTCCACAACCAGACTCGGTAGCAGAAAGAGCACTACATACATTAGACATAAAAAGAGCGCTAATGTATTACATAGACAGAAAAAAAGCATTTAGCAAAACTAAACAATTGTTCGTAGCTTTCCAAAAACTTCATGCCGGTAACCCTATATCCAAACAGGGCATAGCCAGATGGATAGTCAGATGTATTCAGACCGGTTACCTCAAAGCTGAAAGAGAATTACCCATTACACCAAGGGCACACTCCACTAGAAAGAAAGGTGCCACAATGGCTTTTCTAGGTAATATACCAATGACAGAGATTTGTAAGGCAGCCACTTGGTCTACACCCCATACATTTACTAAGCATTACTGTGTAGATGTGTTAGCTACACAACAAGCTACAGTAGAACAGGGTGTATTAAGAACATTATTTGTAAGGAAATGCCTCCTTGGCATGGTCACCCCCTGACATTTTGCCTATGCTGATGCCAAAAGTGCTTTGAAAGTGTGCTGAGGCCTGCTAACCAGGCCCCAGCACCAGTGTTCTTTCCCTAAAACTGTACCTTTGTCTCCACAATTGGCACACCCTGGCATCCAGGTAAGTCCCTTGTAACTGGTACCAAGGGCCCTGATGCCAGGGAAGGTCTCTAAGGGCTGCAGCATGTCTTATGCCACCCTGGGGACCCCTCACTCAGCACAGACACACTGCTTGGCACTCCCCTCAGGGTGCCATGCCAACCTCACACTGCCTATGGCATAGATAAATCACCCCTCTAGCAGGCCTTACAGCCCTAAGGCAGGGTGCACTATACCATAGGTGAGGGCATAGGTCCATGAGCACTATGCCCCTACAGTGTCTAAGCAAAACCTTAGACATTGTAAGTGCAGGGTAGCCATAAGAGTATATGGTCTGGGAGTCTGTCAGACACGAACTCCACAGCACCATAATGGCTACACTGAAAACTGGGAAGTTTGGTATCAAACTTCTCAGCACAATAAATGAACACTGATGCCAGTGCACATTTTATTGTGAAATACACCCAGAGGGCATCTTAGAGATGCTCTCTGAAAACATACCTGACTTCCAGTGTGGGCTGACTAGTTTTACCAGCCTGCCACATACCAGACATGTTGCTGGCCACATGGGGAGAGTGCCTTTGTCACTCTGTGGCCAGGAACAAAGCCTGTACTGGGTGGAGGTGCTTCTCACCTCCCCCTGCAGGAACTGTAACACCTGGCGGTGAGCCTAGTGGAGATGCCCGCCCCCTCCGGCCACGGCCCCACTTTTGGCGGCAAGGCCGGAGGAGATAATGAGAAAAACAAGGAGGAGTCACTGGCCAGTCAGGACAACCCCTAAGGTGTCCTGAGCTGAGGTGACTCTGACTTTTAGAAATCTTCCATCTTGCAGGCCCTGTTCCACAAAGACTGAAAACTTGCAACAAAAAAACAACTTTTAAAGGACTACACGTTTCCCGCCGGAAGCGTGAGACTTTCCACTCTGCACCCGACGCCCCTGGCTCGACCTGCGGAGAAACAACACTACAGGGAGGACTCCCCGGGGACTGCGAGCCCGTGAGTAGCCAGAGTTGACCCCCCCCCCCCCGAGCCCACACAGCAACGCCTGCAGAGGGAATCCAGAGGCTCCCCCTGACCGTGACTGCCTGCTTCAAAGAACCCGACGCCTGGGAAACCCACTGCACCCGCAGCCCCAGGACCTGAAGGATCCGACCTCCAGTGCAGGAGCGACCCCCAGCTGGCCCTCTCCTTTGCCCAGGTGGTGGCTATCCCGAGGAGCCCCCCCCCCCTTGCCTGCCTGCATCGCTGAAGAGACCCCTGAGTCTCCCATTGAAACCTATTGCAAACCCGATGCCTGTTTGCACTCTGCATCCGGCCGTCCCTGTGCCGCTGAGGGTGTACTTTTTGTGCTGACTTGTGTCCCCCCTGATGCCCTACAAAACCCCCATGGTCTGCCCTCCGAAGTAGCGGGTACTTACCTGCTGGCAGACTAGAACCGGGGCACCCCCTTCTCCATTGAAGCCTATGCGTTTTGGGCACCACTTTGACCTCTGCATCTGACCGGCCCTGAGCTGCTGGTGTGGTAACTTTGGGGTTGCTCTGAATCCCCAACGGTGGGCTACCTTGGACCCAACTTTGAACCCTGTAGGTGGTTTACTTACCTGCAAAACTAACAAACACTTGCCTCCCCCAGGAACTGTTGAAAATTGCAGTGTCTAGTTTTAAAATAGCTTATTGCCATTTGTGTGAAAACTGTATTTGCTATTTTGCTAATTCAAAGTTCCTAAGTGAAATACCTTTCATTTAAAGTATTGTTTGTAAATCTTGAACCTGTGGTTCTTAAAATAAATTAAGAAAACATATTTTCTATATGAAAACCTATTGGCCTGGAATTGTCTTTGAGTGTGTGTTCCTCATTTATTGCCTGTGTGTGTACAACAAATGCTTAACACTACCCCCTGATAAGCCTACTGCTCGACCACACTACCACAAAATAGAGCATTAGAATTATCTCTTTTAGCCACTATCTTACCTCTAAGGGGAACCCTTGGACTCTGTGCATGCTATTTCTTACTTTGAAATAGTACATACAAAGCCAACTTCCTACATTATTCCAAACAACTTCAACTCCTACAGGCTGACCACCTCTTGTGGGAGGATTACTGCTTTGTAGTCTATGCAAAGCATGAGTATCTGCAGCTGCACATGCCATTGAACAGAAAATGTCACTTACCCAGTGTACATCTGTTTGTGGCATGTTGCGCTGCAGATTCACATAGGCCCTCCCACCTCCCCGGGAGCCTGTAGCCGTTTTAGTTGCATTTAAATTGTATATATGTAAATAAATATTCCTTTACCACAAACTATGTACATACATATCTACTCTATTGCATGGGCAGCTTTAGTATCCTTATCCTACCAACTCCTACCTCACCCTATGCGGGGAAAACAATCTAAGATGGAGTCGACGCCCATGCGCAATGGAGCTGAAAGGAAGGAGTCACTCGGTCCCGTGACTCGAAAAGACTTCTTCGAAGAAAAACAACTTGTAACACTCCGAGCCCAACACTAGATGGCAGGATATGCACAGCATGTGAATATGCAGTGTCTCATACCACAAACAGATGTACACTGGGTAAGTGACATTTTCCATATATATATATATATCTATATCTATATCTAGGTATAGATATAGATAGCTATATCTATATATATAGATATAGCTATCTATTTAGATAGATATATCTATCTACATCTATTTATCGATAGATCGATATATATATATATATATATATATATATATACAGGGAGTGCAGAATTATTAGGCAAATGAGTATTTTGACCACATCATCCTCTTTATGCATGTTGTCTTACTCCAAGCTGTATAGGCTCGAAAGCCTACTACCAATTAAGCATATTAGGTGATGTGCATCTCTGTAATGAGAAGGGGTGTGGTCTAATGACATCAACACCCTATATCAGGTGTGCATAATTATTAGGCAACTTCCTTTCCTTTGGCAAAATGGGTCAAAAGAAGGACTTGACAGGCTCAGAAAAGTCAAAAATAGAGAGATATCTTGCAGAGGGATGCAGCACTCTTAAAATTGCAAAGCTTCTGAAGCGTGATCATCGAACAATCAAGCGTTTCATTCAAAATAGTCAACAGGGTCGCAAGAAGCGTGTGGAAAAACCAAGGCGCAAAATAACTGCCCATGAACTGAGAAAAGTCAAGCGTGCAGCTGCCACGATGCCACTTGCCACCAGTTTGGCCATATTTCAGAGCTGCAACATCACTGGAGTGCCCAAAAGCACAAGGTGTGCAATACTCAGAGACATGGCCAAGGTAAGAAAGGCTGAAAGACGACCACCACTGAACAAGACACACAAGCTGAAACGTCAAGACTGGGCCAAGAAATATCTCAAGACTGATTTTTCTAAGGTTTTATGGACTGATGAAATGAGAGTGAGTCTTGATGGGCCAGATGGATGGGCCCGTGGCTGGATTGGTAAAGGGCAGAGAGCTCCAGTCCGACTCAGACGCCAGCAAGGTGGAGGTGGAGTACTGGTTTGGGCTGGTATCATCAAAGATGAGCTTGGGGGGCCTTTTCGGGTTGAGGATGGAGTCAAGCTCAACTCCCAGTCCTACTGCCAGTTCCTGGAAGACACCTTCTTCAAGCAGTGGTACAGGAAGAAGTCTGCATCCTTCAAGAAAAACATGATTTTCATGCAGGACAATGCTCCATCACACGCGTCCAAGTACTCCACAGCGTGGCTGGCAAGAAAGGGTATAAAAGAAGGAAATCTAATGACATGGCCTCCTTGTTCACCTGATCTGAACCCCATTGAGAACCTGTGGTCCATCATCAAATGTGAGATTTACAAGGAGGGAAAACAGTACACCTCTCTGAACAGTGTCTGGGAGGCTGTGGTTGCTGCTGCACGCAATGTTGATGGTGAACAGATCAAAACACTGACAGAATCCATGGATGGCAGGCTTTTGAGTGTCCTTGCAAAGAAAGGTGGCTATATTGGTCACTGATTTGTTTTTGTTTTGTTTTTGAATGTCAGAAATGTATATTTGTGAATGTTGAGATGTTATATTGGTTTCACTGGTAATATTAAATAATTGAAATGGGTATATATTTTTTTTTGTTAAGTTGCCTAATAATTATGCACAGTAATAGTCACCTGCACACACAGATATCCCCCTAACATAGCTAAAACTAAAAACAAACTAAAAACTACTTCCAAAAATATTCAGCTTTGATATTAATGAGTTTTTTGGGTTCATTGAGAACATGGTTGTTGTTCAATAATAAAATTAGCCCTCAAAAATACAACTTGCCTAATAATTCTGCACTCCCTGTGTATATATATATATATATATATATATATATAGATCACTTTTGTCAATGCATGTGTGGTTTACCTGGGGGCTGCGATCGGCCCCCAGGAAAACCAGACTCACATATCAAAGTGTGTATGTGTGTATATATATATATATATATATATATATATATATATATATATATATATATATGTATATATATAATAATTTGCCACAAGTTGTCATGTAGTTGCAGCTTGCGTCTTCCAAGCAATGCACATACTTCCTCTGACGCATTTCAACTGTAGCTTTTAGGCAGCAATAAAAAAAGTCAAGTAAGGCTTGTGATTATGTTTCTGCTACAAAAGGATCAGACTTTTCTCTAGTGGCAGTTTTAGTGCCGTAGAGAAGCACTGAAGGTTTATATGCCTACTGCAAAGAGCAAATCTGTATTTTATGTAAATAGCTGAGTACATGAGTAAAGTGTGGCATTTCCTACGCTATAATACAAATGAAATGTATGCGCGGGATGGATGGCGGCTATGGAGAGATTAAAGGCATTTTTGCTGGATGGTAATGAGGGAATCCGAGGAGGAGGACATGGGAGTGGGAGCACTAATAATGATTGTTGGACTGGGCGCAGGAGGTGCTAAAGACTGTGACGGATGGTATGTGACAAGGTGTTTTTTTTTAGTGTTTTGAAAGAACGTGCTGATTGAGGGACGAAGCGCAGGTAAGGTGGCCCCTACTGTTGCACTTATCACACACACCAGCAATTTTGTGACTGTCTACGTAGGCTAGTGTTTAGAGCAACAGTTTAGCTAATAGCAGAGATGGCATCTTGATGGATGGATGACTGCTGCTGACGCCGTCACTCGGGTTATAGAGGACAGCTCTGACATAGGATCAGAGACTGAGACAGCAGTTACTGAGACAGCATCTGGGGGATAGGACAATGGCGCAGACTCCGGGAGTGATTCTTCAGTCGGAGGAGTCCCATTGGATAACTCCTCTTCCAGTAAATTATGAGGGAGGTTATGGGGACAGTCCTGCTGTCCCTTCGCAAGCACAGTCTGTGCAACTGAGCAACAGTGCGTTAGCCCAACCCAGGGAGCCGGTAAATGCGGCAGCAAGTACAGAGAGAGAGAGAGTGCTCTCTTAGGAGCTCCCCAGTTTAGTTCCCCACCAAATTCCAACACCCAAATCGTATTATGGAGACATCAGAATTATCTGTCACAACACAAACTGGTTTTGTAAGGCAGGCACCTGTGTTTTTAGTCCTGGGTTCGGTGGCCATATAGGGAAACATACTAAACCCAAACATTTCTGGAAACCAGACATCCGGGGGGAGTCCACAGAGGTGTGACCTGTGCAGATTCCCCAATGTTTTCTTACCCAGAATACCCTGCAAAGCTGAAATGATGAATAAAAACAATTTTCTTGCATTTCTGTCACACAAACTACAGGTATATGCGGGAATCCACAAAATTCCTACCACCCAGTGATTCCTCACCTGTCCTGATAAAAACACTACCCAACTTGAGTGCCTATACCTAGTGCCTGCGTCAGGAATGGATCATTCCAGGGTCAACAGTTGGCTCATGTAAGGACCAACAATGACCGTTATGTGATCTATTCCTATCGCGGGCACTAGGCCTACCCACGCAAGTGAGGTACTATTTTTATCGGGAGACTTGGGGGAAAGCTGGGTGGAAGGAAATTTGTGGCTCCTCTCAGATTCCAGAACTTGCTGTCACCGTAATGCGAGGAAAAAGTATTTTTTTGGCCAAATTCTGAGGTTTGCAAATGATTCTGGGTAACAGAACATGATGAGAGTCCCACAAGTCAGCCCATCCTGGATTCCCCTAGGTGTCTAGTTTTCAAAAATGCGCAGGTTTGGTAGGTTTCCCTAGGTGCCGGCTGAGCTAGAGGCCAAAATCTACAGCTAGGCATTTTGCAAAAAACGGCTCTGGTTTCTTTAGGAAAATGTGATGTGTCCACATTGTGTTTTGTGGTATTTCCTGTTGAAGGCGCTAGGCCTACCCACACAAGTGGGGTACCATTTTTATTGGGAGACTTGGAGGAACGCTGGATGGAAGGAAATTTGTGGCTCCTCTCAGATTCCAGAACTTTCTGTCACCGTAATGCGAGGAAAAAGTGTTTTTTGGCCACATTTTGAGGTTTCCAAAGGATTCTGGGTAACAGAACCTGGTGAGATCGCCGCAAGTCAGCCCATCCTGGATTCCCCTAGGTGTCTAGTTGTCAAAAATGCGCAGGTTTGATAGGTTTCCCTAGATGCCGGCTGAGCTAGAGGCCAAAATCCACAGCTAGGCACGTTGCAAAAAACATGTCGGATTTCAGTGTAAAAATTTAATGTGTCCATTCCTTTCCTGTTGTGAGCATTAGGCCTACCCATGCAAGTGAGGTACCATTTTTATCGGGAGACTTGGGGGGAACACAGAACAGCACAACAAGTGTTCTTGCCCCTTGCCTATCTCTACATTTTTTCCTTCCAAATGTAAGACAGTGTGTAAAAAAGACATCTATTTGAGAAATGGCCTGTAATGCACATGCTAGTATGGGCACCCCGGAATACAGAGATGTGCAAATAACCACTGTTTCTCAACACCTTATCTTGTGGCCATTTTGGAAATACAAAGGTTTTCTTGATACCTATGTTTCACTCTTTATATTTCAGCAAATGAATTGCTTTATACCTGGAATAGAATGAAAACCCATTGCAAGGTGCAGCTCATTTATTGGCTCTGGGTACCTAGGTATCTTGATGAACCTACAAGCCCTATATATCCCTGCCACCAGAAGAGTCCAGCACACGTAACGGTATATTGCTTTAAAAAATCTGACATTGCAGGAAAAAAGTTCCAGAGTAAAACGTGGAGAAAAATTGCTGTTTCTTTCAGCAGCTAAGAAGTTAAAGCAAAAAGGCAGCTAGTAATAACTTCAAAAGCACATTCCACTAGAAAAAGGGTGAATCCATTGCATTCTTAGGAAATATACCAATGGCAGATATTTGCAAAGCTGCCACATGGTCCACACCACATACATTCACAAAGCATTACTGTGTGGATGTGTTATCTAGACAATAAGCCATTGTGGACAAGCAGTGTTAAAAACACTGTTTTAAACCACTTCAACTCCTGCTTTTTAGTCTATGCACAGCATGTGGATCTGCAGATGCACATGCCATTGAACGGAAAATGTCACTTACCCACCGTACATCTGTTCGTGGCATGTAGTGCTGCAGATTCACATGTGCCCTCCCTCCTCCTCGTAAGCCTGTAGCCGTTGTAGTACTTTATTATTATGTAAATATGTATATACATTGCATGGATATCTTCTTTACTTACTATATATCTGTACTATACAATTCTTCACACCTTACTTTACCTTCCTGCGGGAAAACAATCTAACAAAGGACTCGATGCCCATGCGCACTATCACCGAGAGGAAGAGTCACTTAATCTCGTGACTCGAAAAAGCTTCTTCGAAGAAAAACAACTTGTAACACTCCGAGCCCAACACTAGATGGGGATATATGCACAGCGTGTGAATCTGCATCACTGCATGCCCCAAACAGATGTACACTAGGTAAGTGACATTTTCCAAATATATGCTAGTTTTAGTTAGGACATAGTTTCTATAGCAAAGGCATTTTTTTGTTTTGAAAATAACTTTGGCGCTGTTTGATGAACCTTCACGAAATCTTCCAAGAAAATATGACGCTCACTTAAGTGTCTGTCTGGAAAGTGTCAGAGTGATCAATCAAGCGGGGGCCAAGAAAAAGTGGGGGTCCCAAAGGGCTTTTTCTCCATTTATTTTTTCATTGGTATTTTGAACAGCGATAGTACCCAAATCACTGGACAGAAATACACCAAATTTGGCAGAAAGCTGCTAGCTCTTGGACCAGAAAGAGGACTTTTTAGTGTTGAGCCTGCGAGTGCATGCCCTATTGCATGCATCTCGCTAGCGAGATTCTGTTGTGTTCAGTACAGTGCTTGGAAGCATGCCTGTTGCTCTCCGTTTGTTGACTTGCGTGGCCCTCTTCTTTACAGCCTCGTAATTCGTCAAAGAATGCCTGACACCACTTCTGTTTCTCTGTGTGGAGCAGGGGTCAAGCACTTAATTAGTGCCCGTCCGCTGCTCTAGATGTGATCAAGGTACTATTTGTTGTTTCTAACTTTGAGTGCCCCGCAAACATAAGGCTTATGACTGGCAAAAATGTGCCCGGCAGGCGCAAGATTGCAAAGTTGAATTTTTCTAAAGCTTCTTTATTTTAGTTTGCCAAGTAGTCTTTTTTCAGATTCTTCTCATGTTTTCTTTTGTTTTTGCTTGTGGGCACTGTTGTAAAAAGATGATAATTAACTTGTTCGTAATATGTTAGGCGTATTGCATTGCAAATGCTTGTTGTTGTTTGGTGTAAATCCATTCAGTAGTTTTTGAAATTGTAAAAACAAAACAAATTTGTATATGTGGGGATGCGAAGGCTTCACAAACCCTCCTGATCTCGTGCTGAAATCTGATTTGCTGTTGGCAGTTCAACAAGGAAGTGGAGGCAGTCATGTTGGAACTTTGCTTCAGCCAAGTCCCAGGAAAAAAAATTAAAAGGGGCCTGGGTAGGGACACTTTGACCCCTTTGCTCTGGTGCTATAACTCGTGCCCTAAGGGAAATATAACTCATTCCCTCACCGTGCATTTCTAACTACTTCCCATAATACATCACTCATGACATCTTTGAGAACATCATTGAGAATATCAATGTAACATTTGCAGTAAAATTGTTTAGCAGAAAACTGCATGGCAGGGGCGGGAGTTTTAGTTAACTTAGGGCACCAGCAATAGTTACATTAGATAACTTTGACTATAACTGATGATTTTCTATGGTTGGTACGTTTAAAATATGAGCCTAACTATAAAGTCCCTGCAGCGTTTTTAAAACAACACTTACTTCTTCCTTCAAAGAAGATCGGCACTCCAAGGCAACTTGCAGTTAAAATGTATTTAACTGTTCACAGGAACGCATTTTGGCATCACTGCCTTCGTCAGCCTTTCTCGCGCCATGTTTGTTTACAATTTATTACATCACACTGTCACATCGACAATATTCGTAATAAAGCTGCATTCTTATTCAAAATTGAAAATGGCATCGTTTCATTATATATATAATTTTAAATGTATACCATATATTATATCCAATTTTACTCTCGTTCTGAACTTCTCACTCGTAAAAGCAACCAAAGTGCACATAATGACAAGGATGGTTACATAATTTAACCATCAGTAAATCTAAACTGCATACAGTCATTATCGGTACCGACCAAAATATCTAAATACATGATTCTCAAACAAAATTTAAATCAATAACTTTGCTAATCACAACAAATCCATTCCTTGACTTCATTCATTATATGTAACGCCCCAGTGGGCTCACACTATTCCAATTCTAATTCGCCCACAAGTTATGAAAAAATGTATTAATAACCAAATATATAATTTTTAAAAACTATAGCCCATTGTGACAATCAATATACAAGGAATTCTTCAGCTGATTATTTGCGTACAATAGTTTTCTCATGAGAGACCTAAAATATGCATCATTATATCATGTATAAAATATTATATCTTGTTATCTAGCAATATGTGTATATGCAATTCTTCACTCTTATTCAAGCCATATGGTTCCTTAGTGTCAAACAATAATATGTTCCTTGATTCTAAAATCCTCAGTTTTTTTTTTTTCCCTTTCTCCACCGCTTACATCCTTTGAAATACCATCAGTTACACTATATTTGAGATACTTAGCATCCCCTCAGGTGTATTTTATGAATACGCCTTGCAACTGGATAACTATCATCTCTATTCTGGACAGCTCGTAAATGTTTTTAAATGCGTTTATAGACCTGAAGCTTAGTACTTCCTATATACATTTTAGGGCAGCTACATTTCAAAATATATATTACATGATCACTTTTGCAAGTATATAATCCCCTAATCTTATGCACAGTTCTACCTCTCATCTCAACTGTTTTGATACTTTCACCATTTTTTGCATGACTTGCATTTCAAACATTTAAAGAAACCGTCTTGCTGATTCAACCAAGTCTTGCTCTTTTCACTTTTCTCACTTTGTCTAATGTCACTTCTCACTAATACATCGCTCATAGATTTTCCTCCACGATAAGTGATTTGAGGATTTTTCTTAATATCACCTCCTATAATGGGATCACTTCTCAACATATGCCAATGTTTCTGCAATACCATCCTGTACCGTAATATAGGTAGTTATGAAGCGGCAATTATGCTGTTCATCCAATTTCTTATCATTATTATGTTGTGTATTGAACAAAATGTTATCTCTTGTGTGTTGTCCTATCTTTCTACTTGCCTCTACCAATGTTGTATTGCAATATCTTCTTGCTTTCAATTTATCATTTCATTCTCCACCTCTTTAAACTTGCTCTCAGTACTACAAGTCCTTTTAGTTCGTAAAAGTACGCCATATGGAATATTCTCTTTTAATGACTTAGGGTGAAAACTATCTGCATGTAATAAGCTGTTCCCTGCTGTGGGTTTCCTATACAGCATAGTTTGTAATTTGTCATTTTCTATTATAATCTTAACATTCAAAAACTAAATTTCTTGTTTGCAAATGTTACGCATAAATTTCAAGTTCAAATCATTATCATTAATAAACTTTTCAGCACTTGCCGCATTTTCTCTCCAAGTTAAAAAAAAAATATCATCTATATATCACAACCACATTTCTATATTATCATTCCAAATGTCTAATGGTGGACTATTAAGAACCTGTTCCTCCCACCAACCAATATACAGGTTTGCATAACTGGGAGCAAAACAGGTTCCCATAGCAGTCCCACGCTGTTGTTCAAAAATGTCATTGTTGAAGAAAAAGATATTGTGTCTGAGGCACCATTCGATCATACTAGTCAGCATGATACTGTGTTTGTAAAATTTAATTGGTTTAGATCTCAAAAAATGCTCTATTGGTATCACTCCATCTTTATGGGGAATGCTTCTGTATAAAGCTGTAACGTGCAATGTCGTAAGTAACATGTCCCCCTCCCAGCTCACATCAAACACACGTTGTAAGAATTCTGTTGTGTCTTTCATATATGAGGGTGCAATTATAGGCCTTCCTGGTGGTTTTGAAGCATTCTTGTGAATTTTGGGAATCTGGTAGAACACTTGTAATTGTGGATGGCCCACCTTTAAATACCTAAATTCCTCCTCACTAATTAATCCTTGATCTTCCCATGTCAATAACACTTTGCCAAATTCTGTTCTTATATTCTCTACATATAACATGCTAACTCTTTTGTAACACGTTTCATCATTTAATTGTTTATATGCCTCCTCCATATAATCACACAAAGGCCAGATTACAATATTTCCTCCTTTGTCAGAACTTCTGATTACCACTTCTGTATTGTTCAACAATTTGTCCAATGTTTTTCTATAACTCTGATTTACCTGTATCACTTGATTTTTTGTTTACATCTTAGATTTTTAACTCTTTTACCACAGTTTCAGTAAATTGATCTATCAAATCACCACTATTTGCAGGTATAGTTGTTAATCTGGGTTTTAAACGTGACCCTCCTTCTGCATCTAATTTCATTCCTTCTGCTTCTAATCTTGCAACTACCCTTGTTTTTGTACAGCATCCTCTTCTAACTCACATAATTCTTTCATCAGAGAGATATCTTCAATTAGTAAATTGCCATGCTCACCATCTTTTTCAAGATCCGTTCCTCTCACTAATTTTTGTTTTCTAATTTTATGGACTTTAATCAATTTAAGTTTCCTCACAAAAAGAAAAAGATCTATCCTACTTTGTACATAATCAAAACCATTTACTTCACAGTACAATAACCACAAAAACAGATATTTTTTATATCTTCATTTAGCTGCAGGTCCGATAAATTAAAAATTGGCTTGTTTTCTAGAAATCTAAAATGTCACTGGTGTTGCAGGGTGCTCCTTACTGGAGCTTCTCTCCACCTAGACTTGGGAACTACCCAGAGTTCTTTTTTGCATATATATATATATATATATATATATGTGTGGCGTATAGCTGTAGATACACATGCTGTGCATAAGCTTGCCATCTAGTGTTGGGTTGTAAGTAGTACAACTAGTTTTTGTTCAAAGAAAGTTTTCGGGTCATGGGATCGAGTGACTCTTCTTCTTGGTAATGCATGGGCATCAAGGCCTTTTGTTATCGTTTTTCTCTGCCTTTGGGTTCGGATGTGTGCCCCTCTCGCTCTGAGTTCTCGGCTCCAAAACAGCCTATAAACGGTATTCTTTCCGTTTTACTATCGTCGTCTGTATTGTTTCCAAACGCATATTCTGTAACGCCGCGTCTCTTTCTGTCCACGCGGGTGGAACACGCTACCGATATTCGGAGCGCCGTTCTCCGCGTTTTTTGACTATGCTTTCTGGGAAGCATATATTTCGCTCTCGGTCGCGCTACACTTACTTGTAGCCTTTTTTCTTCTTTTATTGTTGGTGGTGGGTTCTTTGTTGGGCCTTTTGCCTGTCTCTATCCATGTTGTGTCCATCTTGTCTTCTTCGTGTTTTTGTCCCAGCATGCTCTGTTTTTCTTTTATACTACTTCCTTTTTCCTATACTGGTGTATGGGCTTTTCCCAATCCAAGATGGTGTTACTTCCCTTTCCTGTGATGTCACTTCCCTTTTTTCAGTATATAAGTCAGTCAGTCTTGTTCCTCCTTGCGTTGCAAACACTTCCTTCTGGTTGTGCTGTTCGCTCCTGTTCTTTGTTCCTGCTTTTTTGCCTTAGGAGATTTTTGCCTGTTCATTGTTCCTGCTTTTGCCTTGGATATTTTTGCCTGTTCCTTTTTTCCTGCCTTGTACCCTGGATATTGCCTATTTTTGTTTCCTGTCGTCAAGTCCTGTTTTTTCTTGTTTTCCTTCAGGAGTTCCTGTTAGAGGTTTTTTCCCCAGTGTTGGGGTTTTTTTCCCTCTGGGACTCCTTCTGGAGGATACGGTCTGCTTTGGCGTATCCTGTCAAGCGGCACCGTGGCTACTAGAAGGGGTCTCCCTTATCTGGGAACATCGACGACCTGTAGAAGACTTGGTGTTTTCGCCAATCCGAAATCCAGAGGTGAGAAGTCCAGCGCAGTACGTGACATATTCTTGAATAGTTCAACTCTTGGATCCTTTTTCTATACTCTTTCGGGAACAGAAAGACCCTCTCGGGCAGTCCTTGAGCATACCTCTTCCACATGGTATCGAACAATGCAGCCCTGATGGAACGTACTCCATTTCAATTTTGCCATAGATGCCATTTGAACATTGCACACACCGACCATCACCAGATGTGTAATTTGTGTCTTTCACCAGACCACAACAACCAGACCTGTGAAGTGTGCCGTTCTTTTCGGTCGAAGAAGACGCTTAGAGATCGGAAGGCTCATCGAATGGAAATGGCCAGAGACAGCCAGAGGATACACTGGACATTTTCGGTGACGAGCACGTGCAAGAAGACTTGGAACAAAAGGGGTTCCTCTCCATTCAGGATTCAGACTGATGTGCAATCTGACATTGAGAGTCAACCATTGCAACCCGCACAAACTGCAAGTAAAAAGCCCCCTTTCCCATCAGACAAAACAAAAAACACAAAAGAGGTCACCAGTCCGTCACTGCCTTCCAGCCATGGTCGGAGCCGTGAAACTTACTCGAATGCCTCGCATACCAGCTCAGCACCACAAAAAGCCAAAGATAAATCTTAGGCATCGACCTCCAGTACCTCAATTTTGTCACTGACAGAACTAAAACTATATGGTGCTTCAGTGCCGACCACTTCAGTACCGAAAAAGAGACAACAGTCAGCTAATATTTCAGGACCAAAAATGTTCCATCCCTGGAAAACCTTCAGGACCAAAAAAATCACAAAAGACTTTCAGTGACTCTGGACAGTCTATAACATCCCCTACATCACAGGTGGAACCAATTTTAGAAGTTATGGACGCTAGGCAGCGCTGACTTCAAATTCAACAAGAAAAAGGGTGGATTATAACATCACCTCCGCCACCTTTAAAGAGGAAATTAACTTTTGAAGAAAGTCTTTATTCCTCTACACCTCCAAAGACTACCAAAGAAAAGACTTCTTTTCATACTCATAAATGTCCACCTTTACCTACTTCTCCATAACATACTCCTCCACCAACATCTCCCCCTCATTCAGGATTCACACCACCTAGTTCACTGCCTGGTGGGTCTCAAGATAAAGGGGATGCATTCGATGAACAGGACCCATGGGATGAATACGAACCGGATCCTGTTACACCAAATAATCCACATCTTTACCCAGCTAGACCTTCACCACCTGAAGATTCCACATCATACCAACAGGTTATAGCTAGAGCAGCAGCATGTCACAATGTACATATTTACTCTGATCCAATAGAGGAAGATTTTTTTTTATTTGACACCCTTTGCGCAACACATAAGGAAAGCCAATTTCTTCCAATGCTTCCAGGCATGATCAGACAAGCAGACGAAAAATTTAAAGAGCCTGTTAGAGCAAGGATTATTCCTCGTAAAGTTGATTAAACGTACAAGGCTGCACCCACTGATCCTTTATATGTAAAAGCACAAATTCCTCCAGACTCTACTGTTGCATCTACTGCACGAAAAAGGGCTAATAGCCAGTCAACAGGGCACACACCTCCTCCTGATAAGAAAAGAAAAAAAACCAGTAGATGCTGCAGATAAAGAGTGACAGCTCAAGCAGCTGATCACTGGCAAATTGCTAATGCTCAAGCTTTATTTTCCAGATATGACAGAGCACACTGGGATGCCATGGAGGAACTTTTACAATATCTACCAGAAGAACATTGTAAAAGAGGGGTAGAAATTGTAAATGAGGGACAGACAATTTCAAATAACTGCATTTGATGTGCACTTGATGCTGCTGATACAGCAGCACGCAGTATTAATAGAAGTGTCATCATAAGGCTCCATGCATGGCTCTGGTGTTCAGGGTTTAAAGAGGAAGTACAGGAGGTAGTTTTAAATATGCCTTTTGATAAAGAGCATTTATTTGGTCCACAATTGGATACCACACTAGTAAAATTAAATAAGGACAACCAAACTGCCAATAACCAGGCCCCAGCACCAGTGTTCTTTCCCTAAACTGTATCTTTGTTCCCACAATTGGCACAGCCCTGGCACACAGATAAGTCCCTTGTAAATGGTACACCTGGTACCAAGGGCCCTGTTGCCAGGGAAGGTCTCTTAGGGCTGCAGCATGTCTTAGGCCACCCTAGGGACCCCCCACTCAGCTCATGCACACTGCCTTCGCATCTTGTGTGTGCTGGTGGGGAGGAAATGACTGTCGACATGGCACTCCCCTCAGAGTGCCATGCCCACCTCTCGCTGCCTGTGGCATAGGTAAGTCACCCCTCTAGCAGGCCTTTAAGCCCTAAGGCAGGGTGCACTATACCACAGGTGAGGGCATAAGTGCATGAGCACTATGCCCCTGCAGTGTCTAAGCAAAACCTTAGACATTGTAATTGCAGGGTAGCCATAAAGAGTATTTGGTCTGGTAGTTTGTCAAACATGAACTCCACTGTTCCATAATGGCTACACCGAAATCTGGGAAGTTTGGTATCAAACTTATCAGCACAGTAAATGCACACTGATGCCAGTGTGGAATTTATTGTAATATACACCCAGAGGGCATCTTAGAAATGCACCCTGAATACCAGTCCGACTCCTAGTGCTAGGCTGGCCAGTTTCTGCCAGCCTGCCACAACCAGACGAGTTTCTGGCCACATGGGGTGAGTGCCTTTGTCACTCTGTGGCCAGGAACAAAGCCTGTACTGGGTGGAGGTGCTTCTCATGCCTTTTGTTACAGCACCCCAGGGCATCCCAGCTAGTGGAGATGCCCGCCCCTCTGGCCACTGCCCCCACTTTTGGCGGCAAGGCTGGAGGAGATGATGAGGAAAACAAGGAGGAGCCACCCACCAGTCAGGACAGCCCCTAAGGTGCCCGAAGCTGAGGTGACCCCTGCCTTTAGAAATCCTCCATCTTGAGATTGGAGGATTCCCCCAATAGGAACAGGGATGTGCCCCTTCCCCTCAGGGAGGAGGCACAAAGAGGGTGTAGCCACCCTCCAGGACAGTAGCCGTTGGCTACTGCCCCCCTGACCTTAACACCCCCCTACATTTAGTATTTAGGGGCGACCCCGAACCCAGGAAATGAGATTCCTGCAACCTACAACAAGGAGGACTGCTGACCTGAAAGCCCCGCAGAGACGATGGACATGACAACTGACTTGGCCCCATCCCTACTGGCCTGTCTCCAGATTCAAAGAACCTGCACAGCGACAAACCCGATAGGGAACAGCGACCTCTGAGGACTCAGGACTTCCCTGAACCCGAAGGACCAAGAAACTCCAGAGAACAGCGGCACTGTTCAAAAACTGCAACAACTTTGCAACTTTCAAAGAAAGGGTGAGACTTCACACTCTGCACCCGACACCCCCAGCACAAGCTCCAGAGAACTAACACCGCAGAGAGGACTCGCAGGCGACTACGACGACGTGGGTAACCTGAGTCGACTCTGCTGCACCCCCACAGCGACGCCTGCAGACAGTGTCCAGAGGCTCCCCATGACTGTGAGTTCCTGGTAACAAGGAACCAGACGCCTGGACCCAAGCACTGCACCCGCAGCCCCCAGGACTGAGAGGAACCACCCACCAGTGCAGGAGTGACCAGCAGGCGGCCCTCATCCTAGCCCGGTCGGTGGCTGGCCTGAGAAGCCCCCCTGTGCCCTACCTGCATCGCCTAAGTGACCTCTGGGTCCCTCCATTGCTATCTATAGCAAACCCAACGCCTACTTTGCACACTGCACCCGGCCGCCCCTGTGCTGCTGAGGGTGTGTTTTGTGTGCCTGTTTGTGTCCCCCCCCCCCCCAACCCCCAGTGCTCTACAAACCCTCCCCACCCCCCCTGCTCTGCTCCCTGAGGATGCAGGTACTTACCTGCTAGCAGACTGGAACCGGAGCACCCCTGTTCTTTATAGGTGCCTATGTGTTTTCGGCCCTCCTTTGACCTCTCCACCTGACTGGCCCTGTGTTGCTGGTGCGGTGACTTTGAGGTTGCCTTGAATCCCCAACGGTGGGCTGCCTATGCCCAGGAGACTGACTGTGTAAGTGCTTTACTTACCTGAGAAACCTAACTAAACTTACTTCCCCCAGGAACTGTTGATTTTTGCACTGTGTCCACTTTTAAAATAGCTATTTGCCATTTTAACCAAAACTGTGTGTACTACTGTTTTAAATCAAAGTTCTCTACTTACCTATGTGAAGTACCTTGCATTTTATGTACTTACCTCAAATCTTGAATCTTGTGGTTCTAAAATAAATTAGGAAAATATATTTTTCTATATAAAAACTATTGGCCTGGAGTTGAGCCTTTGAGTGTGTGCAACAAATACCTAACACTACCCTCTGATAAGCCTACTGCTCGACCACACGACCACAAAATAGAGCATTAGTATTTTCTAATTTTGCCACTATCATCCTCTAAGGGGAACCCTTGGACTCTGTGCACGCTATCTCTCACCTTGAGATAGTATATACAGAGCCATCTTCCTACATTGGTGAATCAGCGGTGGGGTCTAAGACTTTGCATTTGCTGGACTAATCAGCCAATACCTGATCACACTACTAAATTCCAAAAATTGACATTAGAAACTGATTTTTGCAATTTGAACTATTTTTCTAAATTTTTAAGTCCTGCTAGGGCCTTGTGAAAGTCCCTGTTAGCATTTCTTTTAGAGTTTAAAAGTTTGTAACAGTTTGGATTTAAGTTCTAGAAGTAGTTTTTCGTCCTTAAATAGTAATCCCAACTTTTATAGTGTTAATGTCTAATACAGATGAGATGGTGATGGAACTCAACCTCACCCCTTACCTGCATCTAGGGATGCCAGAGTTAAGGTCTCTCTGTAAATTTAAAATGATTAAAACTGGGCCCAACCCTACCAAAGTAAAGCTCCAGGAGCTTTTGGCAGAGTTCACAAGGGACCAGCCCTCTGAGGATAATCCTTCAGATGGGAAAATTAGTGACCAGGAGGATGATCTTCCCCCTCCTGTCTTTAATAGGGAGAACAGGGTTCCTCAAACCCTGACTCCACAAACCATAGTCAGAGAGAATGGTTCTTCCACATGGGAGACCAGTACCTCTTGAAGCATTGAGGGCAGCCTCAATGAAGAGGACCTCCTGTTAGCCAGGATGGCCAAAAGATTGGCTTTGGAGAAGCAGCTCCTGGCCATAGAAAGCGAAAGGCGAGATGGGTTTAATTCCCATCAATAGTGGCAGCAACATAAATAGGGTCAGAGAGAATACTGACATCCTAAAAAATCCCCAAAGGGATTGTAATAAAATATGAAGATGTTGATGACATCACCAAATGGTTCACAGCTTTTGAAAGGGCTTGTGCAACCAGAAAAGTAAACCGATCTCACTGAGGTGCTCTCCTTTGGGAAATGTTCACTAGAAAGTGTAGGGATAGACTCCTCACACTCTCTGGTAAGGATGCAGAATCGTATGACCTCATAAAGGCTACCCTGATTGATGGCTTTGGATTCTCAACCGAGGAGTACAGGATTAGGTTCAGGGGGGCTAAAAAATCCTCGAGCCAGACCTGGGTTGATTTAGTTGACTTCTCAGTCAAAACACTAGATGGTTGGATAACTGGTAATGGTGTAAATGATTATGATGGGCTGTATAACTTGTTTATGAAAGAACGTCTGTTAAGTAATTGTTTCAATGACAAACTGCTTTAACATCTGGTAGACCTAGGTCCAATTTCGCCCCAAGAATTGGGAAAGAAGGCAGCCCTATGGGTCAAGACTAGGGTGACCAAGACTTCCACAGGGGTTGACCAAAGAAAGGGGTAACGGAGCCTTCCCAGGGGAAGAGTAGTGAGACATCCAAGGGAAAAAGTAAAGAGTCTTCTACAGGACCCCAAAAACCTGCTCAGGAGGGTGGGCCCAGAGCTTCTTCACAGTCCACAAATGGGTGTAAGGGTAAACATGTTGCTCCCAAGAAGGCCTGGTGTCGAATCTGTAGTCCGCATGGACACCAAACTGGAGACAAGGCCTGCCCCAAGAAAAGTCCCACAACTACTACTACTCCAGTTAGCACTGGAATAGCCAGTCTCCAGTTGGGATCAACAGTGTGCCCAGAGGAAATCAGGGTTCACACTGAAGCTACATTAGTCTCTGAGGGTAGGGTGGATTTAGCCACACTTGCTGCCTGGCCGCCTAACTGTCAGTCACCAGATCCTCGGGGTCTGCGCACGTTCCCAACACGTCCACCACTGAACAGCTCCAAGACTCTGATAGATAAATCACAGAGGCTAAGAGAGTTCAAGAGGGGAAGAGGGGATTAGGAAGGGAAACCGCTGGGAAGGAGACCTGTAGTAAAAAAAGGGTTAAAACACACAATATGAAAATTATATCTCCTGAAATCAATACTAGACTATGATTCTAAGCATAGTCATTCTGAAAACATGAACAATCTAAGAATTAAGTTTAAAATGACTAAGTTTCAAGATGGCCGGATACCTGTAAGAGAATCAAGATGGATTAAATGAAAACTTTCTTATTCAAGTACTTTCCTTTACATGAGAATCAGAAAAAAACATTGTGACAAAATTTTAAACCAGTCATATAAATCCTTTTTTGAGAATGCATATTAGGACCATACAATATTGCATCTAGAAACTCTGATCGTCTGTGTACTCTTAAAATGTTTCAACACAAATTGCGCATATTGTAGATTTATATTTATATGTATATATATGTGTATATATATATATAGTGAACACCATAAAAGGATTGTGCACCATGAATAACACAATATGGATTCAGGAAAACAAATCGCATAACTTGTCAACTCGAATATTACATGATAAATATCTTAGAATAGTGGCATACAATAAACAACATGTATTAAACTTGAGGAGAGAATCGTGCGTCTTGCCGATTCGAGTGTCCCCATGTAAAATGCCAAGAAATGTTAGTACGCAATGAATATCAAAGTCAAATCATCATTAAACGAATCGCGTGTCTTGACAATTCGTAAACCACAATGTAAATGCCAAGAAATAACAGCTCACAATGAATAACAAGATCAAAGTACAATGAAACGAATCGCGCGTCTTTTGCCGATTCTTAAGCCACCATGCAAATGTCAAGAAATGGTAGCATGCAATGAATAACAAGATTAAAGTATCATGAAACGAATTGCGCGTCTTGCCGATTCGCACTCAAGCACATATTTCACACGTGCAAAGTACTCTGTCAAATCATAAAAGAATTAGGCCCAAGAACATGAGAGTTCTCGATAACGACGTCGGGAGGCCAGCCCAACGACCGTCTTACCGCCCAGAACAAGGATCTCCAAATGAAGAATGAAAGTCAGATGTCTGGAAGATCAAATAGGCCACCGGGACAGGAACTCTGGAAATAGCTGCTGCTGTACACCGGGACCTCTGAATAGTGAGCACTCTATAAAAAGGAGCCAGCCCAGCTTAGAGTCTTGGCCCAGCCCACAACCACACCCAGGCATGTTGCAGGGAAAGTCTCTAGAAGGCCCTGGAAAGGGACCACACCCTAACACACTCTGAAAGCCTGCAGCAATACATTGCAAATGAACAGCATTTGTAAGCACATTAAAAATAAGTCTTCAGAATTGAACTCTGCAATGCAAAAGGTTAAACAACAACATATCAGCACAATGCATAAATTACATTGTTTTGAGAGTGCTGGGTTTTTGCATTCTAGTCGCCTATAGAACGCGCACTGCCCTGGTGTTGACACTAACATGCAAAAATACAGGCAACAGCTCTTAATCAATGGGACTAGAGTGGAAGCCCTGAGGGATACAGGTGTCAGTGTCACAATGGTGACAGACAAACTGGTTTCCCCAGGACAGTACCTGGCTGGACAGACTTATCCAGTCACTAATGCTGACAATCAGACTTGAGTCCATCCCTTGGCAATGGTAACTTTAGAATGGGGAAGTGTCACTGCCCTGAAACCGGTAGTAGTCTTCTCTGCAATTCCAGTATAATGTCTGCTAGGGAATGATCTTGAGTCCTCAGCATGGGCAGAGGTAGAGCTCAAGACCCATGCAGCTATGCTTGGGTATCCCTGAACTGGTGTGTGTCAAGACAAGGGCACAGAGCCGGGCTCAGGGTGAAAAAGAAGTGTTGGAGTCTGGAATAATGGCCCAACCTTCCAAGAGAAAAAGAAAGAAGACTGGGGAACCAGCTGTGTAAGGAAATGGCTCCCTGTTGCAATTACCCCCCACTTTTTGCTTGATACTGATACTGATGCTGACTTGACTGAGAAGTGTGCTGGGGCCCAGCTAACCAGGCCCCAGCACCAGTGTTCTTTCACCTAAAATGTACCATTGTTTCCATAATTGGCACACCCCTGGCACACAGGTAAGTCCCTTGTAAAAGGTACCAGTGGTACCAAGGGCCCTGTGACCAGGGAAGGTCCCTAAGGGCTTCAGCATATGTTGTGCCACCCTAAGGGACCCCTCACCTAACACATGCACACTGCCATTGCAGATTGTGTGTGTTGGTGGGGAGATAAAGGCAAAGTCGACATGGCATCCCCCTCAGGATGCCATGCACACAAAATACTGCCTGTGGCATAGGTAAGTCACCCCTCTAGCAGGCCTTACAGCCCCAAGGCAGGGTGCACTATATCACAGGTGAGGGCATAGCCGCATGAGCAATATGCCCCTACAGTGTCTAAGTCTATTCTTAGACATTGTAAGTACAGTTGTGGCCATATTAAGTATATGGTCTGGGAGTTTGCCAAAAACGAACTCCACAGCTCCATAATGGCTACACTGAATACTGGGAAGTTTGGTATCAAACTTCTCAGAATAATAAATCCACACTGATGCCAGTGTTTGATTTATTAAAAAATGCACACAGAGGGAATCTTAGAGATGCCCCCTGTATTTTACCCAATTGTTCAGTGCAGGACTGACTAGTCTGTGCCAGCCTGCTGCTGAGAGATGAGTTTCTGACCCCATGTGGTGAGGGCCTTTGTGCTCTCTGAGGACAGAAACAAAAGCCTGCTCTAGGTGGAGGTGCTTCACACCTCCCACCCTGCAGGAACTGTAACACCTAGCAGTGAGCCTCAAAGGCTCAGGTTTCGTGTTACAATGCCCCAGGGCACTCCAGCTAGTGGAGATGCCCGCCCCCTGGACACAGCCCCCACTTTTGGCGGCAAGTCCAGGGGAGATGATGAGAAAAACAAGGAGGAGTCACCCACCAGTCAGGACAGCCCCTAAGGTGTCCTGAGCTGAGGTGACCCCTGCCTTTAGAAATCCTCCATCTTGATTTTGGAGGATTCCCCCAATAGGAATAGGGATTTGCCCCCCTCCCCTCAGGGAAGAGGCACAAAGAGGGTGTAGCCACCCTCAAGGACAGTAGCCATTGGCTACTGCCCTCCCACACCTAAACACCCCCCTAAATTCACTATTTAGGGGCACCCCAGAACCTAGGAAACTAGATTCCTGCAACCTGAAGACGAAGAAGGACTGATGACCTGAATACCTTTAGAGAAGACGGAGACACCAACTGCTTTGGCCCCAGCCCTACCGGCCTGTCCCTCCACTTCGAGAAAAACTGCAACAGCGACGCATCCCCCAGGGTCCATCGACCTCTGAAGCCTCAGAGGACTACCCTGCATCTAAAAGGACCAAGAACTCCCGAGGACAGAAGCCCTGTTCCAAAGAAGCTGCAACTTTGCAACAAAGAAGCAACTTTTAAAGACCACATGTTTCCCGCCGGAAGCGTGAGAATTTCCACTCTGCACCCAACACCCCCGGCTCGACCTGCGGAGAAACAACACTACAGGGAGGACTCCCCGGTGACTGCGGCCCTGTGAGTAGCCAGAGTTGACCCCCCCTCAACCCCCCAAGCGACGCCTGCAGAGGGAATCCAGAGGCTCCCCCTGACCGCGACTGCCTGCTTCAAAGAACCAGACGCCTGGTAAAGACACTGCACCCTCAGCCCCCAGGACCTGAAGGATCCGACCTCCAGTGCAGAAGCGACCCCCAGGTGGCCCTCACCCTTGCCCGGTGGTGGCTACCCCGTGGAGCCCCCCCCTTGCCTGCCTGCTTCACTGAAGAGACCCCTGGGTCTCCCATTGAAACCTATTGCAAACCCGATGCCTGTTTGCACTCTGCACCCGGCTGCCCCGTGCCGCTGAGGGTGTACTTTTTGTGCTGACTTGTGTCCCCCCTGGTGCCCTACAAAACCCCCCTGGTCTGCCCTCCGAAGACGCGGGTACTTACCTGCTGGCAGACTGGAACCGGGGCACCCCCTTCTCCATTGAAGCCTATGCGTTTTGGGTACCACTTTGACCTCTGCACCTGACCGGCCCTGAGCTGCTGGTGTGGTAACTTTGGGGTTGCCCTGAACCCCCAACGGTGGGCTACCTTGGACCCAACTTTGAACCCTGTAGGTGGTTTACTTACCTGCAAAACTAACAAATACTTACCTCCCCCAGGAACTGTTGAAATGTGCACTCTCTCTAGTTTTATAATAGCTTATTGCCATTTTTGCCACAACTGTAAATGCTATTTTGCTGATTCAAAGTTCCTATGATACCTAAGTGAAGTACCTTTCATTTGAAGTATTGATTGTAAATCTTGAACCTGTGGTTCTTAAAATAAACTAAGAAAATATATTTTTCTATATAAAAACCTATTGGCCTGGAATTCTCTTTGAGTGTGTGTTCTTTATTTATTGCCTGTGTGTGTACAACAAGTGCTTAACACTACCCTCTGATAAGCCTACTGCTCGACCACACTACCACAAAATAGAGCATTAGAATTATCTCTTTTTGCCACTATCAACCTCTAAGGGGAACCCTTGGACTCTGTGCACGCTATCTCTCACTTTGAGATAGAATATACAGAGCCAACTTCCTACATATACCTTTTGATAAAGTGCATTTATTTGGTCCACAAGTGGATACCAGACTTGGAAAATAAAATAAGGACAACCAAACTGCCAAGCTGTGGGAGCTTTACAAGTCAGCACACAGGGGTAATTTTCATCGTGCAGGGTTTAACAGAGGATTTAGGTCATCATTTCAGGAACATTCCACAAATCATACTAAACCCACCTCTCAATACACCAGAGGTTACTTTAGAGGATCGTATGAAGAAAACAGTAATAAGGGAGGAGGAAAACCATGTACATCTAGAGGTTCCTCATCAGTCACTAAACAATGACTTACCACAAACAATACTTACACACACCACTCCTGTAGTGGAAAGGTTTCAACTTTTGTACCCCCAATGGACTCAAATTACCACTGATCAATTGGTACTTCAAATTATCCAAGATGGTTTCTGTCTGGAGCTCATTTCCACTCCACCAAATATACCCCATCGTACCCACAGACTCACAAGATAATGTAACTCTTCTCAAAGAAGTACATTCCATTCTTCTAAAAGGAGCTATAGAACCAGTACCATTGCAATGCCAATGGACATGGGTTTACTCCCTTTACTTTCTAATTCCCAAAAAAGGTGTGTCTCTTAGACCAATATTAGATCTCAGACCCTTAAGCCACTGCATCCTAACAGAATGTTTCCATATGGTCACTCTCCAGGATGTTATTCCCCTATTGCAACTAGAAGACTTCATAATAGCGTTAGAGCTAAAGGACACTTATTTTCACATTCCCATTCATCCAGCACACTGCAAATACCTAAGATTTGTGGTAGCAGGAAAACATTCCCAATTCAAAGTATTCACATTCAGAGTCACAACTGCTCCCAGAGTATTCACAAAATGCCTCACACTGGTTGGAGCACATCTCCGAAGAAAACAAATTCATGTTTTCCCTTATTTGGACGATTGGCTCATCAAAGCCAATTCATTCCTACAGTGTCAAAAAGATACTCAAACAACAATTTGTCTCCTACACTCTCTAAGATTCATCATAAACTACGTCAAATCTCATCTGCAGCCTCTCCAAACACAACCATATCTAGTAGCTATCCTCAATACACATTTAGGAATAGCCTTTCCCAAAAATGGGGGCCAACCGTTTCAGACATTAATTGCAACATTAAAACAGAACCAAACATACACAGTAAGTTCTGTTATGAAACTGTTAGGAATTATGACATCTTGTATTGCCATAGTGCCTCATGCCAGACTTCATATGCGCCCTCTTCAACAATGCCTCATCAGTGGTCTCAGGCACAGGGTCAAATGGAAGATCTAGTGTTGTTAGACCGCCAGACTTCTCTCTCTACATTGGCAGGATACCACAAACCTTTTGAAGGAGCGGCCCATTGTAGACCCTGTGCCACAGATTACTCTCACAACAGATGCCTCAAACAACGGTTGGGGAGCTCATCTCCTCAACCTAACAATTCAGTGGGTATGGGATGATACTCATCGGACTCTTCATATCAGTTACCTGGAACTACAAGTGATATTCTTGGTAGTGAAAGCATTCCTTTCACAATTGCTGCAGAAAAGTGTTGATACGTACAGACAACATGACTGCCATGTACTTTTGTTAAAACAGGAGGGGACACAATCTCAACAACTGTCCCAACTATCACAAACAATGTGGAAATGGGGGATTCAGCACCATATTCGCATAGTGGCACAGTATCTCCCAGGGACAGACAACAACTTAGCAGACCTACTAAGCAGGATGCATCAACAAACACACAAGTGGGAACTCCACCCACAAGTCCTTTAACAATATTTAAAAAATTGGAGAACATCTCAAATAGATCGGTTTGCAACAAATCAAAATAAAAAATGCCAAAACTTCACCTCCAGGTACCCACACCCTCAGTCCAAGGGCAATGCTCTATGGATGAGTTGATTAGGGATATTTGTTTACGCTTTTCCCCCTCTCCCACTCTTTCCATTCCTAGTACGAAAGATAAAACAATCTTCCCTCAGCATGACCTTAGTGGCA